>NC_061508.1:114090905-114166300 GCF_022539505.1 Lolium rigidum | reverse complement strand
CAAGCTTAGGCAGCAGAGTCTTCTTAAAATATGCAGGGGTGAACCACGGGGGCATCCCCAAGCTTAGAGCTTTCACTCCTCTTGATCATAGTATATCATTCTCCTCTCTTGACCCTTGAAAACTTCCTTCACACCAAACTTCAAGCAAACTCATTAGAGGGTTAGTGCACAATTAATAATTCACACATTCAGAGGTGACACAATCATTCTTTTCACTTCTGGACATTGCATAAAGCTACTGGACATTAATGGATCAAAGAAATAAATCCAACATAGCAAAAGAGGCAATGCGAAATAAAAGGCAGAATCTGTCAAAAACAGAACAGTCCGTAAAGACGAATTTAAAGCTGGCACCAGACTTGCTCAAATGGAAAAACTCAAAACTAATGAAAGTTGCGTACATATCTGAGGATCACGCTCGTAAATTGGCAGATTTTTTCGAATTTTCTACAGAGGACTGTGCCCAGATTCGTGACAGACAGCAATGCTGTTTCTGCGCAGCGATCCCAAATATAACATCAACTTTGACATAGAAACTTTACTTGGCACAAAAACATGATAAGGAGAGGTTGCTACAGTAGTAAACAACTTCCAAGACTCAACAAAACAAAAAATTGCTGTAGTAAAAACATGGGTTGTCTCCCATAAGCGCTTTTCTTTAACGCCTTTCAGCTAGGCGCGGAAAGTGCAAATCAAGTAACATCGAGAGTAGAAGCATCAACATCATAACTTGTTCTAATAATAGAATCAAAAGGCAACTTCATTCTCTTTCTAGGGAAGTGTTCCATACCTTTCTTGAGAGGAAATTGATATTTAATATTACCTTCCCTCATATCAATAACAGCACCAACGGTTCGAAGAAAAGGTCTTCCCAACACAATAGGACAAGATGCATTGCATTCGATATCCAAGACAACAAAATCAACGGGGACAAGGTTATTGTTAACCGTAATATGCACATTATCAATCCTCCCCAAAGGTTTCTTTTTAACATTATCGGCAAGATTAACATCCAAATAACAATTCTTCAATGGTGGCAAGTCAAGCATATCATAAATCTTTTTAGGCATAACGAAATACTTGCACCAAGATCACATAAAGCATTACATTCAAAGTCATTGAATTTCATTTTAATGATGGGCTCCCAACCATCTTCTAACTTTCTAGGAATAGAAGTTTCAAGTTTTAGTTTCTCTTCTCTAGCTTTTATGAGAGCATTTGTAATATGTTTTGTAAAGGCTAAATTTATAGCACTAGCATTAGGACTTTTAGCAAGTTTTTGTAAGAACTTTATAACTTCAGAGATGTGGCAATCATCAAAATCTAAATCATTATGAGCTACAGCAATGGGATCATTGTTCCCAAGGTTGGAAAAAATTTCAGCGAGTTTTATCACAAGCGGTTTCAGCAGTTTTAGCAAT
The DNA here is from genome assembly GCF_022539505.1 of Lolium rigidum. Classification (NCBI taxonomy): domain Eukaryota; kingdom Viridiplantae; phylum Streptophyta; class Magnoliopsida; order Poales; family Poaceae; genus Lolium; species Lolium rigidum. The sequence goes on along the minus strand of NC_061508.1, from coordinate 114,164,879 downwards.
TTCGAGGCGGTTTTGTACGCTTTGCACTAGGAGTAGAAACATTGCCAACACCAATTATTTTACCATTGATAGTAGGAGGTGCAGCAACATGTGAATCATTATCATTACTAGTGGTGGTAATAGTCCAAACTTTAGCTACATTATTCTCTTTAGCTAGTTTTTCATTTTCTTCTCTATCCCACCTAGCACGCAATTCAGCCATTAATCTTATATTCTCATTAATTCTAACTTGGATGGCATTTGCTGTAGTAGTAATCTTATTATCAATATCATTATTAGGCATAACTTTCAATTTTAAAAGATTAACATCGGAGGCAAGTCTATCAACTCTAGAAGCAATAGTATCAATTTTATCAAGCTTTTCCTCAACAGATTTGTTAAAAGCGGTTTGTGTACTAATAAATTCTTTAAGCATGGCTTCAAGACCAGAGGGTACACTCCTATTATTGTTGTAAGAATTCCCATAAGAATTACCATAACCATTACCATTAGCCGAAGGATATGGCCTATAGTTATTACCAGAGTTGTTCCTATAAGCATTGTTGTTGAAATTATTATTTTTAATGAAATTCACATCAACATTTTCTTCTTGAGCAACCAATGAAGCTAAAGGAACATTATTTGGATCAACATTAGATCTACCATTCACAAGCATAGACATAATCACATCAATCTTATCACTCAAGGAAGAGGTTTCTTCAACGGAATTTACCTTCTTACCTTGTGGAGCTCTTTCCGTGTGCCATTCGAGTAATTTATCATCATATCATCAAGAAGTTTTGTAGCCGCCCCCAATGTGATGGACATAAAGGTACCTCCAGCTAGCTGAATCCAATAAATTCCGCGAAGAAAAATTTAGTCCTGCATAGAAGGTTTGGATGATCATCCAAGTAGTCGGTCCATGGGTTGGGCAATTCTTTACCAAAGTTTTCATTCTCTCCCATGCTTGAGCAACATGTTCAGTATCTAATTGCTTAAAATTCATTATGCTACTTCTCAAAGATATAATTTTAGCGGGAGGATAATATCTACCAATAAAAGCATCCTTACATTTAGTCCATGAATCAATACTATTCTTAGGCAAAGATAGCAACCAATCTTTAGCTCTTCCTCTTAATGAGAAAGGAAACACTTTCAATTTAATAATATCACCATCTACATCCTTATACTTTTGCATTTCACAAAGTTCAACAAAATTATTGAGATGGGCAGCAGCATCATCGGAACTAACACCGGAAAATTGATCTCTCATGACAAGATTTAGTAAAGCGAGGTTTAATTTCAAAGAATTACTGCTGTAGTAGCGAGTGGAGCAATAGGTGTGCATAGGAAATCATTATTATTTGCATTTGTGAAGTCACACAACTTAGTATTTTCAGGGGTATTCATTTTAGCAACGGTAAATAAAACAAACTAGATAAAGTAAATGCAAGTAACTAATTTTTTTGTGTTTTTGATATAGAGAGCAAGACGGTAAATAAAGTAAAACTAGCAACTAATTTTTTTGTGTGTTTTGTTTAGGTGCAGCAAACAAAGTAGTAAATAAAATAAAGCAAGACAAAAACAAAGTAAAGAGATTGAGAAGTGGAGACTCCCCTTGCAGCGTGTCTTGATCTCCCCGGCAACGCGCGCAGAAATTTAGCTTGATGCGCGTAGATGCACACGTCCGTTGGGAACCCCAAGTGGAAGGTATGATGCGTATAGAAGCAAGTTTCCCTCGAGTATGAAACCAAGGTTTAATCGAACCAGTAGGAGCCAAGAAGCACGTTGAAGGTTGATGGTCGCGAAATGTGATGCGGCGCAACACCGGGGATTCGGCGCCAACGTGGAACCTGCACAACACAACCCAAGTACTTTGTCCCAACGAAACGGTGAGGTTGTCAATCTCACCGGCTTGCTTTGTAACAAAGGATTAAACGTATCGAGTGGAAGATGTTTGCAAAGAAAACAGTAAACACAATTGCGATAGATTGTATGCTATGTAAAGAATAGGACCGGGGTCCACAGTTCACTAGAGGTGTCTCTCCCATAAGATAAAAGCATGTTGGGTGAACAAATTACGGTCGGGCAATTGACAAATAGAGAAAGGCATAACAATGCATATACATGATATGATAAATATAGTGAGATTTAATTGGGCATTACGACAAAGTACATAGACCGCCATCCAAGCTGCATCTATGCCTAAAAAGTCCACCTTCGGGTTATCATCCGAACCCCATTCGGTATTAAGTTGCTAAGCAACGAGACAATTGCATTAAGTATGGTGCGTAATGTAATCGACAACTACATCCTTAGACATAGAATCAATGTTTTATCCCTAGTGGCAACAGCACATCACAACCTTAGAACTTTATGTCACTGTCCCAGGTGTCAATGAAGGCATGAACCCACTATCGAGCATAAATACTCCCTCTTGGAGTTAAGAGTAAAAACTTGGCCAGAGCCTCTACTAATAACGGAGAGCATGCAAGATCATAAACAACACATAAACAATAGATTGATAATCACCATAATCATAGTATTCTCTATCCATCGGATCCCGACAAACACAACATATAGTATTACGGATAGATGATCTTGATCATGTTAGGCAGCTCACAAGATCCAACAATGAAGCACAACAAGGAGAATACGACCATCTAGCTACTGCTATGGACCCATGGTCCGAGGGTGAACTACTCACTCATCACTCCGGAGGCGATCATGGCGATGAAGAGTCCTCCGGGAGATGAATCCCCTCTCCGGCGGGGTGCCGGAGAGCGATCTCTCGAATCCCCCGAGATGGGATTCGCGGCGGCGGCGTCTCTGGAAGGTTTTCCGTATCGTGGCTCTCGGTACTGGGGGAATCGCGGCGGAGGCTTTAAGTAGGCGGAAGGGCAACGTGGGGGGCCACACGAGGGCCCCACACCATAGGTCGGCGCGGCCAGGGCCTGGGCCGCGCCGCCCTATGGTGACGGCGCCTCGTGGCCCCACTTCCTTCCCTCTTCGGTCTTCTGGAAGCTCCGTGCAAAAATAGGACCCTAGGCGAAGATTTCGTCCAATTCCGATAATATTTCCTTACTAGGATTTCTGAAACCAAAAACAGCAGAAAACAGCAACTGGCTCTTCGGCATCTCGTTAATAGGTTAGTTCCAGAAAATGCATAAATATGACATATAATGTGCATAAAACATGTAGGTATCATCAATAAAGTAGCATGGAACATAAGAAATTATCGATACGTTGGAGACGTATCATATACTAATAGTGTCCGCACCTCGTCCTACTTAGCTTGGACTACCGGATCTTTGCATGCCATGTTTCAACCAAGTGTCACAAAGGGGTACCTCCATGCCGCCTGTACAAAGGTCTAAGGAGAATGCTCGCATTTTGGATTTCTCGCTTTTGATTATTCTCAACTTAGACATCCATACCGGGACAACATGGACAACAGATAATGGACTCCTCTTAAATGCATAAGCATGTAACAATGATTATTCTCATATGAGATTGAGGATATATGTCCAAAACTGAAACTTCAACCATGATTCATGGCTTTAGTTAGCGGCCCAATGTTCTTCTCTAACAATTTTGCATGCTCCAACCACTAAAATGATAGATCCTTCAGTACAAGACGGACATGCATAGCAACTCACATGATATTCAACAATAGTTGATGGCGTTCCCCGAAGCATGGTTATCGCACAACAAGCAACTTAATAAAATATAAAGTGCATAAGTACATATTCAATACTACGATAGTTTTTAAGGCTATTTTGTCCCATGAGCTATATATTGCAAAGGTGAATGATGGAATTTTAAAGGTAGCACTCAAGCAATTTACTTTGGAATGGCGGATAAATACCATGTAGTAGGTAGGTATGGTGGACACAAATGGCATAGTGGTTGGCTCAAGGATTTTGGATGCATGAGAAGTATTCCCTCTCGATACAAGGTTTAGGCTAGCAAGGTTATTTGAAGCAAACTCAAGGATGAACAGGTGCAGCAAAACTCACATAAAAGACATATTGTAAACATTATAAGACTCTACACCGTCTTCCTTGTTGTTCAAAACTCAATACTAGATATTATCTAGACCTTAGAGAGACCAAATATGCAAATCAAATTTTAGCAAGCTCTATGTATTTCTTCATTAATTGGTGCAAAGTATATGATGCAAGAGCTTAAACATGAGCACAACAATTGCCAAGTATCACATTATCCAAGACATTTTAGAATTACTACATGTAGCATTTTCCAATTCCAACCATATAACAATTTAACGAAGAAGAAACTTCGCCTTGAATATTATGAGTAAAGCCTAAGGACATATTTGTCCATATGCAACAGCGGAGCGTGTCTCTCTCCCACAAAGTGAATGCTAGGATCCATTTTATTCAAACAAAACAAAAACAAAAACAAACCGACGCTCCAAGTAAAGAACACAAGATGTGATTGAATAAAAATATAGTTTCAGGGGAGGAACCTGATGATGTTGTCGATGAAGAAGGGGATGCCTTGGGCATCCCCAAGCTTAGACGCTTGAGTCTTCTTAAAATATGCAGGGGTGAACCACGGGGGCATCCCCAAGCTTAGAGCTTTCACTCCTCTTGATCATAGTATATCATTCTCCTCTCTTGACCCTTGAAAACTTCCTTCACACCAAACTTCAAGCAAACTCATTAGAGGGTTAGTGCACAATTAATAATTCTCATATTCAGAGGTGACACAATCATTATTTTCACTTCTGGACATTGCATAAAGCTACTGGACATTAATGGATCAAAGAAATAAATCCAATATAGCAAAAGAGGCAATGCGAAATAAAAGGCATAATCTGTCAAAAACAGAACAGTCCGTAAAGACGAATTTAAAGCTGGCACCAGACTTGCTCAAATGGAAAAACTCAAAACTAATGAAAGTTGCGTACATATCTGAGGATCACGCTCGTAAATTGGCAGATTTTTTCGAATTTTCTACAGAGGACTGTGCCCAGATTCGTGACAGACAGCAATGCTGTTTCTGCGCAGCGATCCCAAATATAACATCAACTTTGACATAGAAACTTTACTTGGCACAAAAACATGATAAGGAGAGGTTGCTACAGTAGTAAACAACTTCCAAGACTCAACAAAACAAAAAAATTGCTGTAGTAAAAACATGGGTTGTCTCCCATAAGCGCTTTTCTTTAACGCCTTTCAGCTAGGCGCAGAAAGTGCAAATCAAGTATTATCGAGAGTAGATGCATCAACATTATTATTTTTCATGCAAACACAGCTTGTTGCAGAGGGTACTTTAGGTGCTCCATTATCTAAATTTTCTATGGTGGTGCTAGGGGTTTTAGCAATTTTAGGCCTATAGTAATTCTTTTGTTTAGGCACTTTAGAGGCGTACATGAATTTTTGCTCTTTACCAACATAAGCTTTCTCATTATACTTGAGAGAAGAAAAGGTTGAACCCAAGGTTCCCATAGCTTTTTCAAGTTCATCAATCCTATTGGTTTGATTATCATGGACAACACAAGTTCCTAGGACACTAATTTTTTCATCAATTCCTCCTAAGGATTTATCAAGTTCATAAGTTTTGTCAAATAACATTCCCAATTTAGTTTCAACACTTGGAAAATTTTTCTCTATGGTTTCCAATTTTTTCATAACATCTTCAAGAGAGATTTCAATTTTAACTTCATTAACAGGTGGTATTCCAACTAGACTCTCAATGATGCAACTAGCTTCTAAAGCGGGAGTACCTAGGAAATTGCCTCCCGAAAGAGTATCAAGAACATACCTATTCCAACTAGATAAACCAACATAAAAGTTCCTAAGAAGGATAGTGGTGGAGTGTTTCTTGATGCACCTATGATGAGCATTACTAATTCTGTACCAAGCATCTTTAAAACTTTCTCCACCTTGTTGCTTAAAAGAACGAACTTCAACTTCAGGATTACTCATTTTAGTAGCAATAAAGTAAACTAGGCAAATAAAGTAAAGACAAGTAACTAATTTTTTTGTGTTTTTGATATAGCAAACAAGATAGCAAATAAACTAGCAACTAATTTTTTTGTATTTTGATTTAGTGCAGCAAACAAAGTAGTAAATAAAATAAAGCAAGACAAAAACAAAGTAAAGAGATTGAGAAGTGGAGACTCCCCTTGCAGCGTGTCTTGATCTCCCCGGCAACGGCGCCAGAAATTTAGCTTGATACGCGTAGATGCACACGTCCGTTGGGAACCCCAAGTGGAAGGTATGATGCGTATAGAAGCAAGTTTCCCTCAGTATGAAACCAAGGTTTAATCGAACCAGTAGGAGCCAAGAAGCACGTTGAAGGTTGATGGTGGCGAAATGTGATGCGGCGCAACAACAGGGATTCCGGCGCCAACGTGGAATCTGCACAACAAAACCAAAGTACTTTGCCCCAACGAAACAGAGTGAGGTTGTCAATCTCACCGGCTTGCTGTAACAAAGGATTAAACGTATCGAGTGGAAGATGTTTGCAAAGAAAACAGTAAAACACAATTGCAGTAGATTGTATGCTATGTAAAGAATAGGACCGGGGTCCACAGTTCACTAGAGGTGTCTCTCCCATAAGATAAAAGCATGTTGGGTGAACAAATTACAGTCGGGCAATTGACAAATAGAGAAGGGCATAACAATGCATATACATGATATGATAAATATAGTGAGATTTAATTGGGCATTACGACAAAGTACATAGACCGCCATCCAAGCTGCATCTATGCCTAAAAAGTCCACCTTCAGGTTATCATCCGAACCCCATTCAGTATTAAGTTGCTAAGCAACAGACAATTGCATTAAGTATGGTGCGTAATGTAATCGACAACTACATCCTTAGACATAGAATCAATGTTTTATCCCTAGTGGCAACAACACATCACAACCTTAGAACTTTCTGTCACTGTCCTAGGTGTCAATGAAGGCATGAACCCACTATCGAGCATAAATACTCCCTCTTGGAGTTAAGAGTAAAAACTTGGCCAGAGCCTCTACTAATAACGGAGAGCATGCAAGATCATAAACAACACATAAACAATAGATTGATAATCACCATAACATAGTATTCTCTATCCATCGGATTCCGACAAACACAACATATAGTATTACAGATAGATGATCTTGATCATGTTAGGCAGCTCACAAGATCCAACAATGAAGCACAACAAGGAGAAGACGACCATCTAGCTACTGCTATGGACCCATGGTCCAGGGGTGAACTACTCACTCATCACTCCGGAGGCGATCATGGCGATGAAGAGTCCTCCGGGAGATGAATCCCCTCTCCGGCAGGGTGCCGGAGGCGATCTCCTGAATCCCCCGAGATGGGATTCGCGGCGGCGGCGTCTCTGGAAGGTTTTCCGTATCGTGGCTCTCGGTACTGGGGTTTTCGCGACGGAGGTTATTTGTAGGCGGAAGGGTAGGTCAGGGGGGCTCACGAGGGGCCCAGGGGACAGGGTGGCGCGGCCAGGGCCTGGGCCGCGCCGCCCTGTGGTCTGGCCACCTCGTGGCCCCACTTCGTTATCTCTTCGGTCTTCTGGAAGCTCCGTGCAAAAATAGGACCCTGGGCGAAGATTTCGTCCAATTCCGAGAATATTTCCTTACTAGGATTTCTGAAACCAAAAACAGCAGAAAACAAGAATCGGCTCTTCGGCATCTTGTTAATAGGTTAGTTCTAGAAAATGCATAAATATGACATAAAGTGTGCATAAAACATGTAGGTATCATCAATAAAGTAGCATGGAACATAAGAAATTATCGATACGTTGGAGACGTATCAGTCTTTTTGCCTCTCCAAATGCTAACAATGGCAGGCCTTTTCTTGGATCCCAAATCCCGCAAGAAAGTCAAGATTACACCTACTCAATTCCGGATAGCCGGGAGATTTGGGAGACACTCAAGGATATGAAGCGAAATGCGTCTCCAGGGCCGGATGGATTCAATGTAGAATTCTACATTGCAGCATGGTCGTGGATAGAACAAGATGTTGTGCAATTGGTAAGAAACTTCTTCCAAACAGGTGTCATGCCATCCCATATTAACGACACTCATATTGCTTTGATTCCAAAAAAGCTTGTTCCTTTAGTTCCCGCAGATTACAGGCCCATTAGTCTTTGTAATGTCATTTATAAAATTATTGCTAAATGCCTAGCGAATAGACTCAAACCTCACTTACCTGACTATGTTCATCCTTCTCAGCAAGCTTTCATTAAAGGTAGGCGTATTAGCAACAATATCATCATTGCTCAAGAAATAACACACTCCTTTGCTTTAAGCTCCTGGAAGAATCAAGCCTTTATGCTAAAAATAGATCTTGCAAAAGCCTTCGACAGACTTGAATGGAATTTCATAGTTGCAGCCCTTGCTCGCAAAGGTCTACATGTTCATTTCATAAATTTGGTCTATGCTTGTGTCTCTTCGCCAACTTTCTCTGTAGTTATTAATGGCCAACCTTTTGCAAAATTCCGAGGAGACAGGGGTATTAGGCAAGGGTGTCCTTTATCTCCTTATTTATTCGTTCTTGCAATTAATGAACTTTCCATTGCGCTCCAGGAAGCCATGATGACTAACTCTCTTGCAGGTATATCTTTAGGACCAAATTGCCCTCCAATCCACTCTCTTCTTTTTGCAGATGATCTATTGGTTTGTGGACAGGCTACGATGCATGAGGCAACTCGTATGAACGCCATTCTCCATGATTTCTGTGCCAGGTCGGGACAAGTTCCAAACTGGTCTAAGTCAGGTATCATCTTCAGTAAACATGTCCCTCCAAGCACCATGCAGTCAATCAAACAAATATTTCATGTTCCCAACATAGACAACAACTTCATCCATCTTGGACACCCTCTCATCATTCCCGGGAAAGATAGAGCAACTGCTTACAATTTTGTCTTCGACAAATTCAAGTCTAAACTCAACACCTACAAGGCAGATAAGCTTTCACATGCTGCTAGGCTAGAACTCATTTAATCCGTGTTCTCTTCTATCCCCGTATACTACATGTCAAACATTCTCTTCTCCAAGAAATTCATAGCCAAACTTAATGCTATTATTCGCAATTTCTGGTGGACGGGGGTAAGAGAAGAAGAAAACTCGAAGGCCATGTGTCTCCGGGCATGGAAGGACATATGTGCACCCAAAAATGAAGGAGGTTTGGGTATCCGCAACATCCAAGCCATGAACCAGGCCCTAATCCTTATGGCGGCCTGGAGAATTGCGGAGGCTCCTAATGATCTCTTACATGCCGTTCTCAAATCCAAATACTTTCATGACTCATCTATTTGGCGCCCAAATCCAAATGTTCCTAAATCAGCCTTTTGGGCCTCAATCTAGAAAGTGCTTCCCATTCTGAAAACCCATTGCTTTTACCAAATAACACAAGGAGGCATATATGTTTGGAGCACTCCCTGGTGTCAACAGTGGTCTGCTATATATGATTATCTCATAATTCAAGAAACAGGCTATATTTACCCGGCCTATGTTAGGGATCTGTGGCTCTCGGAGCAAAAGGCATGGAACACTCAACTTATTGATAATCTTTTCCAACAACCCTTTGCTACAATCATTAAATAAACTCCTCTTATCAGCTCCGAAGAGAAAGATATCTTATGCTGGAGACTCACACCATCAGGTAAATGTAACACCAAAAGCGCATATCGTGCTTGCTTAAAGAGATTGCAGGAACAGGGCGAACCGGCTCCAAGGCAAGTACATCCTGCAACAGTTCGTCTCCTGCAACAGATTTGGCAAAATAAAAAATTGACTCCGAGAGTGCAGACATTTGGATGGAGACTTCTAAGAAGAGCAGTGCCGACAGGAGCAAGAACAGGTAAGTATTCCACTCACATAAGCACTCTGTGTTCCAGGTGTGCTGTAGAAGAAACAGACATACATCTCTTTTTTACTTGTCACTTTGCTCGTGTGGCATGGTTCAGCTATCCTTGGTTTGTCAGATCTGAGATGCTTATTACAGACTGCAACTCAATGTCTCAAATTTTAATAAAATTGTTGTCCATGAATCACCCTTATGCTACCCTAGAAAATATTCTAACATTTATGTGGTGTATTTGGAAGTCTAGAAATGACAACCTATTCTGCAGAAAACCAGGGGCCCCATACCAGGTGTACCAAGCGGCAAGGGCAATTCAACAAAACATGGAGATGCTCGATCCCACTGTTGATTCCATTTTGCAGGTTCAGGCCAATGCAAAAGAACACAGTACAAGCAAGCAAGCAACTCATGCAACCAATTATCTACCAGCACAGGGAACAACAATAAGGACAGATCTTGTCATTACAGGGAACAAAATATTCTCAGATGCCTCTTGGAAAAACATGAAGATGCCGGGAAGAGACGACTCCCAAGCAACTGGCATTGGTCTCTTTCTTCAGGTTCAAATTGGTCAACACAAGTGTGACATCATGATTCAAGCCTCTGCAGAACAGGCACCAACACCATTTCATGCCGAGGCGGCGGCTCTTCTTCTTGCGGCAAAGGTGGCGCGGTCACTTCAGCTACAACAAGTTACTTTTCTAACGGACAATCTTTCTCTTGCAAGAGCTTCAGCGACAAACTCCATCTCCACTCAGCAGGTTCCATGGGAACTAAGAGACGTCATGGCCTCCTTCTTCCAAATTTCTACTCAGATACAGGCGGCAATATTTCATATCAAAAGAGACCTCAATGGAGTAGCTCATGATTGTGCACAACAGGCTCTCAAAACAATTGTTTCCGATCCTATCTTCAGATGCAATTCTTCAACTCATAGCAATAGCCTATGCCCCATCTCCGATGCTCTTATTTCAGCAGATATTCAAGGCTATGTACTTCACTCTGTATATTGTGCTTGAGTTGAAATAAAATTGGCGCCTCTGGCGTCTCCCTTTGTTCAAAAAAAAAAAAGACTAGAGCGTGTATTACAACTGTCTTAGATTGTTATCGGATAGGATGGTGGAATTCCAAGCTTGTTCATCCAAAACCAAGGTGCCTGCTAGAGTAAATAGGGGTTAAAATTCGAGCCCGTCTGTAGTTTTTAACATGGATGTCTGTTTCAGATTCTCTGATGAGTTAGAGCATCTCCGGCCGCGTCCCCAAACTGCACCGGATCAAACGTTTGGGGGACGTGTTTCGTTCGTGTCGCGTTTGGAGGACGTCGCTCCCCAGCCGCGTCCTCCAAACAAAATTTCAGATATTTAAAACTTGAGCGAATTCATTCAAACTTGCTATATATTACATAGATTCGAACGAAATTCGATGAAATTTAAACTAAATCCTAACCTAGTAGTACTTGCGGCGGCCAGAGGCGTCATAGTACTGGTGCAAGTTGTACATGTCGTCGGTGATGACCTCCTGCTTGTCGTGCTCGTCGGGCTTATCGACGGGCTCGTCCTTCACCACGCCGCTTGGCCCAGCCTCGCCGTCGTCAGTGAGGTCCACGAGCGGCTTCCCGGTGTCGCGGATGGACATGGAGATCACCGCCTCGAGGTCGCACCTCCAGGCGTCTTTGTCGTTCAGCGACGCCAAGCACGCCGCTCGCAAGCCAGGGCAGTCCTCAGGGTCGTCGCTGCTGGCGATACGCTGCTGCCGCTCGTACTCCGCCAGCAGCGCCGCCTTCCCGGCTGCCTCATCGTCCTGCTCCTCTTTCACCTCCGGCTTCGGAATAAGGAGGGCGCCGCCGGTGCGCCTTTGCTGCTACCGGCTGCCACTGTTGCCGCGCCTCGGATTGACGGGCGACATCACGAACTCCGGCTCCTCCTTCACCTCACGCTTGGGGACGATGTAGGACGCGGCGCGGTGCGACGAGGAAGGCGTCAATCGTGCCGGCCCTGACGATAAAGAGTTGGAGGAGGACGAGTACATCCTCCTTGGCTGCCAGCGCGCTGCGGGAGATGGTGGTGGCGACGATGGCGTCTCCAACCTTGGAGCGCCGTTCTGTATGCCGTCGACGACGTGCTCCAGGGTATGCCCCGGAACGCCCCAGAAGAGGAGGCGCCCGTCCTTGCTCCAGCTATTCCGCCAGCCGACGAGGCCGGCGGTGTAGTTCATCTCGACGTCGTGCTGCGCCTCGAAGTAGGCGACCCACCAGGCGTCCTTGCTGGTGTCCCTCTTCCGCGCCCAAGGGGTGTTCGATTTGCTCCAGTTGTCAGAGGGTCTCTTCCACGGCCTTGATCACCATCCCTACCACCACCCCGAAAAGCACTGGAACCACGCCCTCCACCTCGCGCAATACCAAAACCACGACCATGCCATGTCTTCCAGTCAACCTTCAAGACTTCACCCCATTTAAGTTTTCCTTCTTCATGCTCCTCAGTACCACACTCCAAGCGAGAGTGTCCAAAATACCCGTAGGCGCCACAGAATATAGGAAATTTCTCGTACTGAATTTGATAGAATTCCCTCTTTTTTATCCCTTGATATGGTGACCACTCGGGCTAGAACCTTCCTTACATCTAGCTTAACCCTGACCTGGCCAAAATTCCCTAGCCCGTTCACATCCGTCTCCACTTTCAAAGCTCTTCCAACTTCCTTCTCTATGACATTCTTGATCAAAACTACTTTTCTATAGCCCACTGGAAGTTTATGAATTTGGATCCAAGTATCAAAATAGTTTAGGTCCAGTGTATCCGGAGAAGCTAGACCATTGTACTCCTCAATACAGATGGCGATTTTTCTGAATAACCAAGGACCACCTTTAGTAACCTTTAAACAATCTCCAAGACAGTTGCATTGAACAGTAAACATATTTCCCTCTAGATGCTGAAATTGCATATGCTACGCAGGAGACCAGACGTTCCTCATATGTTGTTCAAACGTAATGGGGCTAAATGGATTTGCCGTGTGAACCCTCAAGAGGGCCATCCACTTCATACCTTGCTTAGGGCCAGATTCTTCATCCTCAAAAACCAGATCATCGAGTTCATCTTCTTCCAGTCCAAGATGCTGCAGCAAATCGCAGATCTCCTCGTCCTTCTTACTTCCCGATCCTCCAGCCTGGTTGGATGAGGTTACAGGGCTCACCATGGAGTCGAGATCCGCGAAGCCGCCGAAACTGATAATCGCCCAGTCAAAACTCGAAAACCCTAACCACGATGCAGACAACCATGAGCGTCCAGGTAGACGGAGATGTCGCGGAGGGAGTCGAGTGTCAAGGACTAATATGGGTATGGAGTAGTGGGTTATTAGCTGTAACGGTCAGGATCCCGATGGATCTGACCGGAAGAGGATCATCAAGAAAGAAGATTTGAGAGGAATTTGGTATAAAAATAATAAATTGCAAGAACTAAATAAAAGGTAAATTGCAGGAAAGTAAGATAAAGTAGGGTTCATATTTATTGATTGATTGCAAGGGGATACAAGGGTAGGCTTATATAGACCTAACCAACTACAACACGACAACATAGGTGGAATACCGATACTACCCTTACAGCTAATAACCCACTACTCCATACCCATATTAGTACCTGACATTACTCCCCCCTTTGAGACCATTGCTCAGCAATGGACAAGTTTCTTCAGAAACTTTTATCATTGTCAATTATCCATCCGACCTCATTCACCTTATCAGGGAGGTAGAAACGTAATGAAGATAATATCCATTTCCCTCTGCTGATATATCTGTGAAGATGGCAGCAAATGCTTTGTAATCTCATGGACACCTTGTTGACGGACAAACTTCCACTGGCCATGAAGGAATATCAAGATGTATGGATATTGAAATAAGGAGATGCCACTATATGCCATACTAATCCAGCCCTTAATCTGAATCAGCTCTGCTATGTTCAGCCGGTTGCATGAAAAATAGAGCGATGCAATATCAGGATCCCAAATGCAAGAGGTTTTGTTCATTGGTAATGGGCTTTGTAACCAAGTTGATGTCTTCACCGCTGTCATTTCCAGGCAGCTATACATGTATGAGGAAATTGCAATTCCAGGGTCCCATAGGCATACTGCACAGCTTAGTAGTATGCACTGATGAAAATGAAGCAGCGGTGCAATGTTTCTTCTTTGCTGAACTGAATTTGCAGGAGGCCACCACAAACTGGCAGCAGTATCAATGAAGTAAGTGTAATTGTGAGTACCAAACTTCACAGCCAATAGATGTCTCAATACATATCCAGTCCCTTTGGTCAACCACCATATCTCATATAAGATGCCAGGACCATGTGAAAATGTAAAATCTGCAGCCTCTTCGCTGAATGCATTATCTGAGGTGTTGTTGAAACACACAACAAGCAGTCCAGTATCCAGTTTCATCTCATTGGTGAAACTGAATATTCCACCCGTAGGTCTCCCATGACTAATTATTAGGTTGCCACCATTTACCTTGACCTTAATTTCAGGAAGAAAGTCCAATTTTGGTCCTTGAATTCTCGTGAAAGTTCATTTTTGATCCTAGAACTTCCGTTTGGTTCAAAATGAACCTTAAACTCTCAAAATTATTCACTTTTAGTTCTTATCCCGGTTGAGCTAGGCAAATATCTACCATGGGCGGCCAAAAACTCAAGACAATGGTGTAAGGGTACAGTGGCGGGGCGATGTTGATAGGCAAGCAAGCAGACCTTTGTGGCGCAACGCTTCAAGTGAATTGGAAGGGAGAGAAATCAAGCGAGAGACTGGTTCAATGGTTTCATTGTTTTTTGCATTAAGATGTTGGGTCCAACATCTAAGCTAGTTTGGGCTTGGTTTGATCTTAAACCAATTCGGTTGGTTCAATATTTCTTCCACTTCCACGTTAGCGATTTGCTCAACTCAACTAAAAAGGGATGAAAAGTGAACTATTTTGAGAGTTTAAGGTTCGTTCTAAACTAAAAATAACTTTTGGGACCAAAAGTAAACTTTCCCAAGAGTTCAAGGACGAGAAGTGAACTTTCTTCTAATTTCAGTGATGTCAACTTTAGGATATAGGCAACTCCAGCAAGTGGTTATTGAGTTGTGCCATGTAAACGTTGCGACTTTGCAAGAAGTATTTGACATGAGCTCCTGGTCAGCAAGGCAACCTCCTGTAACTTCCTTGTAACTTGCAGAGAGTACAAATAACATATGTACATTTGGTTCAAAATGCCTAGATCCCATAAAAACTGGATTCCATGATTTATCAGCCTTGATGGCACTCCACAGTAGCATCCTTGTGGGACACAAAATTTGGGTATGCCAAATTGGATTCTCTTTGCTAACACATCATTGAGCATAAAACAGTACTTCTTGGTGGTACCGAGGTCTGAAGAAAACCTACGTGTTATCTCTAGTCAATGTTGAACTCAGAATTGTATCTGCTCATGGATCCCATTGTAGCCTGTATTCACTCATACTATGCTCAATACTAACATGGCTGGACCTTGTGACATCTGAATCGTAGGCCTTTAGGACTGGACATTTGCATGCCCTCTCATCATGTTGGTGCTGCAGCTCAAGAGTGGAATCCAACACATCTGAGATAATGTTCAGGCAAGCAATATCTTCTTTCTCATACACATTAGAATTTGGCGTGCTCTTGGATGTCTCAAACTGTATTTGGTGAGTAGCAGTAGCAGACATTGGAGGCTGTTGGGACGGTATCTCATTTTCTGATGGATTGTTGAAGTACTTGGGAGTATGTTCAATCTCTGGTTTGCCCTCTCCATCTTGCTGAATGACAAGGTTGGTATCTGAAACATTACAGGAACGAATCGAACAAATATTTTCTTCTTGAGCATATACATCATATAATGGCATTTCATCTGACATGTTTGTTGTCTCTTGAGTGGAAGGGTTAGGTTGTGATGCTGTAGGTTGCTTACTCTCCGGAACTTTCATACGCTCGACAGCCTGGCTCAGAGTCTCACTCATGGTCTTCAGTTTAGTCTGAATCCGCGCCATCATATCACGTCATTGGGGTCGTGTTCCTCGAGCAGGGGCGCAACGGAGGGGCCATGGCTGGCGACGGAAGGAAAAAACGAACGAATTGGCACATGCGGTGGAGTTCATGGCGAGGGGAGTCGGGTATGAAACAGGCAGTGGCCAATTTGGGGATAGGCCGGCCGCGGGTGCTGGGAAGGTGGGCGCGTACGCGGAGGCGGATAGGGATAGGCGGCGGTGTAGGGAAAGGCGGGTGGGTTGCTGTAGAAGGGGATAGGGGAGGGATGGCAGCCGCCGGGAAAATGGAGTAGGTGGGGGCGCAGCCACACGGGAGCGGGGGAACCACTGTGATGGGGAAGAAGGGGGTGGGCATGGGCGCCATGGATGCGAATCAGGTGAAGATGGTGGCGAATCGTGAATCGGAGACGGAGAGGGAGGGAAGGGTGGGAGCAGGTCCGAACGATGGACTCGCTATGATACCACTTTGTCAGGATCCCGATGGATCTGACCAGAAGAGGAAGATTTGAGAGGAATTTGGTACTCCCTCCGGCCGATTTACATGATGTGGTGGACGTTTTGCAAAAACACCCTTCACGAATTTCCGACACAATTAGAAACCCTCCCACCGCATATCTCGTTAGGCTGGTGCCAATGCATCACCCCACTCTCACCCGCCACGTCAGCTTTTTCCCTCACTCTCATCCCACTCTCACCCCACTCTCACCCACGGTGCCAGTGCACGGGCTATAGTGCCAGCTCTCACTTCTCTCTCCTCCACATCAGCTTTTCTCTCTCCTCGACATCAGCATTTCTTTTTCAGATTACAACATTCAAAATAATGCAAGAAAATTATTTTATTCAACTAAAATTGTTACCGATTACATTATAAAAAAATTACATAGAAATTTGAAAAAAGTTACATAAAAATTTGAAAAAATTACATAATCTAGGCACCGATCATATCACCCTCTATTCCGTCGCTCGAACTGCTGCTAGACGAAGACATGGCGTTGAGAGGAGTGGAAATGGAGAGTGGAGGAGATGAAGTGAGGTGTGGAATGAGTGAAACCATATGGGGGGTATTTATAGAGGTTGGGGATGAAATTTTGTGGTTTTTGGCTTTATTTTTTCGAATTTTTTGAGCCAGCAACGGCTACCCCAACGGCTAGCTGACATGGACGAATAATATCGCGCCACCTCAGCTAGCCGTTACCCCCTCTCTCTCGCCCGCCCTCTCGCCCCGACCCGCCAGCGCGCCGCCCCGCCTCTCGCCCCCCTCTCACCCCCAGCGCGGGGGGCAGCCGGGCGGTAGCGAGCGCTACCACCGGGCGGTGGATCCACCGCCCGCCGCTGCCGTCTCGCCCGCCTCTCGCCTCCCTCTCGCCCCGGCGCGGGCGGTACTGCCCCGCCTACAGCCCGCGTTGGCACCAGCCTTACCTTGTCTTCCTGGATCCTCCGCCCCCCGGTCCGCTGCCACCCGCCGGTCGCTCGCCCCAGCCGCCCCGCTGCCCCACCGCCCCTCCCCGCCGCCCAAGCCGCCTTCTTTCTTACCCCCGCCGCTCTTTCGTTGATCTTTGCGATGTGAGAGGGCCAGCAGCTGTCGATGTCGGCGCTGCTGCTCGCGGCTGTGAGGAGGTTGGTGGTGGCTTGCCGGAGACAAACCGCTTCGGCGGCGGCGGGTGGGGGAGGACGATGAGGATGCGGCCGCCGCGACCAGGCTGGGGGAGATGGAGATCGGGCACCCCCGTCGACTGCTTTCACGACTTGCTCGGCCTCCCCGTCGAGTTCGAGGTGGAGATGAATCCAATGCCGCCTCATGATTTGCTATAATCTCCAAGCTTTTCCGATAGTATGTACCGTCAAATGCTAGACTCATTGGTAGATTTCCCTCTCTTTGTAGCTTCACTTTTCCCATATGTTTTATATCGTATGTGTTATCTCCTTCAACTCTCATCACCTCGATCATGACAGGATCGAAGGGTTATGAACACTCTAACCAGTGTGTCCACATCATAACCATCAAAGGCTTGTTCAACCGACTCAATTAGTTCCTTTAGTGTGGTAGGTGCATACTGAACTGTCAGGGATTGTATGGAGCTGAAAAAGCCAAGATCCATGGCATTCAAGTCAGGTGAGTTTGGAGGCTATTGCAGCAACTTAATGTCCCGTCCAGATTCTTTGACAACAGCTAGGAAAATTGGATCATTTGGAAGAACGTGCGTTCGTGCATTGTCTTGCTGGATGAATATGGTTCCCTCATTATCAGGCCATAGATATGCAATTGCTGGAATTACCTTTTCACAAAGGAACTCCCTCATTAGGTTTCTAGTAACTATGATGGTCTTTAGTTCCATCGCTCCTTTCAACATATTCTTGGAGTTGTTCTTGGCTGCGGTTTCTTCAACAAATGCCCAGATTCCGATTTTTCCATCAAACATGACTTTTTTTTGCTCATTGTACCGGGGTTTGGCCACTGAAGTTAAGAACATAACCTTTCCTATACTGTTCTTGTTGTGAATAGTTCGCACATGGTCTTGTTCTTCCGGCAGTAGATAGTATTTTCTGCTCCTCTTTGTCATGTCGAACCATTTTTCGTCTATATGAACTATGTTCTCCATACTAAGAAAAGATGGTTCTGCCTCGGCTGTTGTTGTTTGATCAATCATTGAATTGCAAATTTTGAGCCTAGCAATCTTGTTTTCTGGTTTCAAAGCTGGCTTAAGGGTACTTGTGTGACGTCTTATGTTACCCCATTGGAACCTTTTCTGCAAGGTGGCATAGGCGACGCCCAATTCCCTTGCGAGTTCCCTGAGTGTAGACCTTTTGTTTAAAGGAGTGGAAGGCACCCTTGATAGACCAAGATCTACTCTCTTTCGTCCACAACGCCCCCTCTTTTGATTTGAGACATCAACCGCTAGCTGCTTTATCTCTTGTTCTCTCCCCTTTCTCCAAATTCTTTCAATTGTGCTTAGACTTGTTTTTAGAAGAGTAGCTACAAGTTCTTTATCTGCCTTCGCAATTTGCATGTCATTGCCAAGAGCTTTCAATGCTATGTATGCTGCAAATCTGTGACTATCAGGTAGCTCTCTACGTTGTGCATGTGCAGCAGGTATTTCTACATCTTCGGCTTCAGGCATTTCTACATCTTCGGCTTCAGGCATTTCCACATCTTCGGCTTTAGGCATTTCTACATCTTCTTCCTCTTCCTCATGCGGACTAAAGTTAAGGTCCAAATAAATCACCACTTGTGGAGGCAAGTTGAGATCGAGGTCCATCTCCTCCTGTCGTACCTACATCAAAAGGAACAAAAAGTATCAGTAATGCATCAAAAGAAACCAAAAGTATCAGTACCTCTATAACAGCTTCAGGACAATATATCAAATATACGACGGTGTGTTGGTATTGATCATGGAGTACCAGTTCTATCAACTAGAATTAGAGAAAGAAGTAACCTGTTCTATAAGCAGTTTATTTTAGTTCTGTAATGTTTACAATTTTTGTCAGCTTGAGATAAAGCTGAGGTATATAGCATTGTACTATCACCAAACCTGCAGTGGTTGGCAGTCTGTAGTGACAAAGGAATAATGCATATTTTCATAGATGCTAATGTTGTTTATATTTGCAGGAGAGCAAGGCGGCTGTTCCCCTGAAGGTTTACTGATATAGAGGCCTGGGAAGAAGTGGAGCCTGGCCTGGGCCTAAAAAACTCAAAAAAGTTGCCTGGCCAGGCTAGCATGATGCCAGGCGACTGATTTCGAGCACCTGGTCCAGGCCAGCAAAAATTGCCAGGTCGCAATACAAACAAGCTGTTAGTCTTCAGTTACTGTATCAGTTTGCAATCCAAACAAGCTGTTAGTCTTGTCAGTAACTGGATCTCCCACAAATCAAATTGACAACACCATGTTTGTTCCTGGAAGCAGAATCAGGTTTGGATTCTGTACAGTGTCCCCGTTGTACACTGTCCACAGGCGTTTGGAGTTGTCTTGACAGCCAAGGAGAAGGTGAGCAGTGCTGGAAAGGCCATTCCAGGGTGGAAGGTTGTATATTCAGGTGACACGCGGCCCTGCCCGGCTCTTGTAGATGCGTCCAGAGATGCGCTGATACACGAGGTAAGCGTAAAGAATAATTGCATACATACAACAATTACCAATTTTCTCATGTCGATCTCTTGGCCTCTGTTCCACACTATTGAGTGTGCTTCACCTTCCAGAACGCGACAGCACTAAAGTAAACTTGCAGATGTTGTATAATACTGTTGGCTGTCTAGTGTAATCTTCCAATTATTGAGCATGCTAAAGGCATTAATCTATGCGATAGATATTGTATAATACGTTAAATCTCTGAGATTAACTAGAAGCAGATCAACATCGGTAGTACTGTATGTGTAAAGAATGTGTCCATGTATGTTCTGCGTGAGAGAGAGATCGAGAGGGAAAGACGACGTACCAGGGAGAAGGAACCGGAAGGAGTGGTCATGGTGGCGACGGCATGAGGTTGAGCTGAGAGGGGTGGCGGCGGAGCTTCCCGTCGGCACTGCACTAACCCTAATCGGTGGGTCGTCTGGTGGGACGAGTGGCAGCTCAGGGCAACCTCGTATCGAGTGCCACTGGCCCCCACCACTCTATATAGTGCAGGCGACAGGGGCCCACCAACCAGCGAACGGTTGGGCGCCCCCGATCAGGGCGCGGACGAGGTCAAGGGGTCGTGCCAGAGCCGTTGGGCTCTGGTGCGGTGGAGATCAATCCTAACATTCTCCCCCTTGATCTCAACTTTTCTTTTAACTTTGTACTTTCACTTTATTCGTTTCATTTTGGATCAGTCCATAGGGCATGTTTCATCGTCACAGCTCTATTGCTGATAGAATCAGACAGCCACAATACACTTCTCTGTTTTGAAACAAATTCTTTTACTTTTGGGCCTCTTATGATCCAGGATAGGTAAGACTTTCCCTTAAACCCATGCCGGCTACGTGCTCCTTGAACACGCTGGGTGGTAAGCCTTTCGTTAGAGGATCCACAAGCATATCTTTTGTCCTTATATGCTCGAGACTTATAGTTTGATCCTGCACCTTGTGTTTCACAACATAATACTTAACCTCAATTGGTTTCGTAGCTGTACTTGACTTGTTGTTGTGAGCATAAAATACTGCAGGCTCATTGTCGCAATACATCTTTAGTGGTTTTTCAATACAATCTACCACTTTCAAGTCGGTATGAATTTCTTTAACCATAATGCCTGCCCCGTGGCTTCATAACATGCTATAAATTCTGCATACATCGTGGATGATGCAACGTCTGTTTGGAGCTTCTCCACGAAATAGCTCCCACTGCGAGGGTGAATACATATCCAGATGTGGATTTTCTATCATCTTTATCCCCCGCAAAATCTGCATATGAATACCCTCTTATTTCTAGGGAATCAGATCTTCTGTATGTTAGCATGTAATTCTTTGTGCCTTTCACATAACGCAATGTCTTCTTTACCATTTTCCAGTGTTCAAAACCTGGATTTTCTTGATATCTACCGAGTACTCCGGTGATAAATGCTAAGTCAGGGCGAGTGCACACTTGTGCATACTCGTAGGCTTCCAATAGCCGAAGCATATGGAACCGCTTTCATTTGATCGAGCTCGTATTGATTTTGGGGACTTTGATGTTTCCCAAAACTGTCGCCCTTGACTATAGGGGCAGGTGTGGCACTGCACTTATGCATATTATACGAGTGCACACTTGTGCATACTGTAGGCTTCCAATAGCCGAAGCATATGGAACCGCTTTCATTTGATCGAGCTCGTATTGATTTTGGGGACTTTGATGTTTCCCAAAACTGTCGCCCTTGACTATAGGGGCAGGTGTGGCACTGCACTTATGCATATTATACTTACTTAGAATCTTTTCTAAATAAGCCTTTTGCGATAGTTCTAATACTCCATTGTTTCTATCTCGGTGAATTTCCATGCCCAAAACATATGACGCTTCACCAAGATCTTTCATATCAAAATTTGAGGATAAGAACTTCTTTGTCTCTTGCAGTAGACTAACATCACTGCTGGCAAGCAGAATATCATCCACATACAAGATTAGGAAAATATATTTCCCACTTTTAAACTTTGCATAAACACAATTGTCCTCAATATTTTCTTTAAATCCAAATCTCTTAATTGTCTCATTGAACTTTAGATACCACTGTCTGGAGGCTAGCTTTAATCCATAAATGGATTTCTTTAGGCGGCATCCCATTTCTTCCTTGCCTTCCATGATAAAACCCTTGGGTTGTTTCATGTAGACATTTTCTTCTAAATCCCCGTTTAGAAATGTCGTCTTTACATCTATTTGATGCAACTCTAAATCAAAATGTGCAACTAGTGCCATGATGATTCTGAAGGAATCCTTACATGAGACCGGAGAAAATGTCTCATTGTAATCTATCCTTTCTCTTTGTGTAAATCCTTTTGCCGCAAGTCGTGCTTTATACTTTTCAATACTCCCATTGGAGTCATATTTTATTTTATAGACCCATTTGCAGCCTACTATTTTGGCTCCTTTAGGAATATTCTCTACAAAAGAAGCCTGGTGACCGGGTGTATACATGAGCACGCCCTGAATGCTTGACACGTGTCACTTTTAGTCCTTTCTTGTTATCCTCACATTTTTTTTAACGATTCATATTAGCTTCTAACTGCCACTCAAGTCTGGTGGGACCATTTTTTGAATTCAAAAAAAGTGGACCCGGATGCATAGTATCGCAGGGCCCTACTTTTGAATTTAAATTGTGGGACCCACACCCGGACCCTACATTTCGAATTTAAATAGTGGGACCTATTACATGGACCCAGTACCCTGACCCCACACTTGGATTCAAAGTGGTGTTCACATTGCCACTTTCCAAAGCAAGCTTGTGTTAATATGGACCAAGCATTGTTGTTTGTTCAAACTGTGTTTTACCAACCTTCCCACATATGACAGCCATTACACACAGCAAGCTCCCATTACACATAGCAAACATCTCTAATCCTTCTTGGTCTATACAAGTATTCCAAATAGACAGTCCCTTTTTTTTCTCGTACGTCAAGTACGTGGCCATATATTACACTTAATATATCTTCTTATTTTAATTGGCAGGTTAGAGGAATGACCCATGTTTTCTTTATTGAGCTTAGCATTTTACTCATCTTTACTCCACAGCGCCAGAGGTAGGAGAAGATGAGCAGTACCTCTACCTCTGTTCACACCGGCACCTTACACAGCGTGCACCCATTATATTTGGAAGTAGACCGACTCACGGTCAATGAAAACACACAGTACTACGAAAGTGCCAAATCAATCACATCACCAGAATGGATAGTCACGGGTACTACAACTTGTTCAAATCACACATTTCATTTTATCCTCTTACGATAGCTTCAACCAAACTTTCCTGTGCACACCGCCCACTGCGCGCTACTTCGTGGTCTGTTTTGCCTTATATAGAAGCAGCCTCCCAACTCCCCTTATTGCCATTCACCATGTCTACCCAGCGAGACCACGGTAATCAGAGAATCCCGAGCAATCGGTAGAGGTACCGACCGGACGCTGTGGTCCACAACCTTGTCTAGGTGAATAAGCACTTCATGCTCAAACTTTGTAATCAGTCGAAATGGCTGATTTTGTAGCTCTTGTAGACCTTCTAGGGGCCACATTCTCTTGAGCATTCTGTTCCTCAACTTGTGGCTCAACTTCTGGAGGTGGCTGTTGTTGCTCCCTTTCATGCTCAACAAATGGTTCATTCGGCTCCTGATAGACAGGTTCCGAATTTTCACTCATCGTTGCCATGGGTGGAGTCACAACAGGCGCTTGCACCACAATCGCAGGGATCGTCGGTACATGTGCTCATGGTAGCGCAAAAAAATGGCTCATGAGTCATCGGATTAGGTGCATGCACCCTCTTCTCCTCAAGATCAATTTTCGGAGCTACCATGCTCCCCCTCATCATTTCATCTTCTAAGAAGACAACATGTCTCGTTTCCACAAACTTTGTGTATTTCTCTGGACAGTAGAAAAGATAACCTTTTGACTTTTCAGGATAGCCAATAAAATGGCAGCTGACTGTTTTGGTATCTAACTTTGCGATATTTGGATTGAATACTTTGGCCTCAGCAGGGCTCCCCTACACTTTCAGGTGGTTTAGAGAAGGCACTCTCCCTATCCATAGCTCATACGGCGTTTTGGGCACCGATTTGCTTGGTACTCTGTTTAGAATGTGAATAGCGGTTTTTAATGCCTCAATCCACAATCCCAATGGTAGGGTGGAATAACTCATCATACTGCGCACCATATCCATAAGGGTACGGTTGCGCCTTTCAGCTACCCCATTCTGCCGAGGTTCGCCCGGCATCGAGTATCGGGCGACTATTCCGAGTCTCTAGTAGAAACCTTGCAAAAGGTCCGAGGACTTGGCCATATGGAGTATGTCGACCGTAGTACTCCCCTCCACGATCAGACCTGACTATCTTTATTTTTTTATCATGCTGATTTTCAACTTCAGCTTTGAATATTTTGAATTTATCCAACGCTTATGTTCTTTCTTTTATTGGATAAATATAACCATATCGGGAGTAATCATCCGTGAATGTTATGAACGAATCATAGCCATCCACACTTTTCACCGGAAATGGTCCACATATATCGTTGTGAATTATTTCTAGTGTTGTTGTGCTTCGATTTGCACCCTTTTTAATTTGCTTTACAAATTTTCCTTTAATGCAATCGATGCACTATTCTATGTCTGAGAATTCTAATGGAGGCAGAATATTGTTTTTAACAAGTCTTTCTATTCTCCCCCCTCGAAATATGGCCTAAGCGACAGTGCCATAATTTCGATGATTCATCAGTTCTTTTCTTTTCTTTTGTTCTTTGTCCGACGCGGACAACACTTTTTTCACTCACATTACACACAGACAACACCCACATAAGCATTATTACACCATATGGCGCACTTGCAATTTCCTTCCTGTCCATGTGTACTTTCTGTCACCAGTTGCTACAGCAGCTGGGTCGCACATATCTTTGAAGAACCAGTGAACTGACTCTTTATTCTTTCAACATACTTCCCTACGGAAGCACACTCTGTAATTGAGCCCATAATACTATTCTCAATTGTATTCTTTATAAATGGTACTTAGCCACTTTTATTCTGTCATGCAGCATCATCTTTCTTGTCATTTCTGACTGGATCTTTTGGTCTGGCCGGCTGTGGGAACCCAGTCCACCCCAGCACAAATCAACCTTCTTTCTACATTCAGTGTAGTTGTCACCTCTGAGGGTTGGAACATCCTTGATGTAGCTCATCAAGTAGTATCCTCCTTTAAACCACAATGAAATGAGACCATAACAACAATTGCATGCAATAATCCAACGTTGGTCAAAATTAGAACATACAACTGTTTATGCAATTAAATCTATATCACCGTTGGGTAGAAATAGAGATAAATGCACTTCTTTGCAGCAAATCATGATCATGTCATTAATAACGTTGGTCAAAAAATAACACAACCATAATTATCATAATAATCACTTTAATCATTTCTTTAAAATTTTGATTATCACTTTAACTATATGCATCTTTAAAATGCATCTTTAACTATTTGCAGCGGAAACTTTGAATTCATTAAACTTTAAAACTTTCAGAAGCATCTGTGTTACCTTTTATTTTCTGAAACAAATATCTCGTTGGTTCAATTTGCTCAGAAAAAAAAACTTGACAGAAATGCTTCTTTTACTATTTGCAGCGGAAACTGTGACTTTAAATTTTTGAACTTTACAGAGGCATATCCTTTACTTTTTTAATTTCTGAACAAATATTTTGTTGGTCCTATTTATTCAAAAAAACTAGACAAAATTTGGTAAAAAAATGACCCAGCCTAAAAATACCTCTGTAATTAATAAAACAGTAAAAAACTGTTGTTACTGTCGCGGCGCACAGCAACGCTGCGCCCATGCGGCCTGCACGCGGTAGCCTGCCTCACGCGGCCTGGCCCGCGTCGCTCACGCGGCCTGCCACGCTGCCCATACGCTGTCTCCCACCGAGGCCTCCACGCGGCCCAAAACACGGCGCCCACGCGGCCCGGCCATGGCGCCCACGCGGCCTTCAGACCGAGCCCACGCGGAGAGCCTGCCCGCACGCTGGCTGTCTGATCGTCATCGGACGGTTCTACGCCTTTTCCGCGCCGTATAAGAGACGGCCGAAACCGCCGCCCCCTGACCCTAGCTCATTTTCTCCCGTGGCGGCGGCCGAGGCTGCACCTCCCGCGCGCGAACGCAGCCCGGCGGCCCGCCGGCGACGTCTGGGCTCTGCCCTTCCTCTCCCCTCATACTAGAAACTCTCCCATGCCACCAAAACCCCTACCGGCGGCGCGGCGGCAGGTGAGAAGGAGCGGGCGGAGAAGTACGGCGGCGCCCCCTTGGCCCTCTTGC
The DNA here is from genome assembly GCF_022539505.1 of Lolium rigidum. Lineage (NCBI taxonomy): Eukaryota > Viridiplantae > Streptophyta > Magnoliopsida > Poales > Poaceae > Lolium > Lolium rigidum. The sequence goes on along the minus strand of NC_061508.1, from coordinate 114,138,600 downwards.
CAGCGTGTGCATGCACCCGAGCGTGGGCGCACCGCCGGCAAGCGGCTCAGGTGGTGGCGCCCTTTTTCCCGGCGACGACGAGCAGCAGCGGCGGTCGCCACCCGCAACCGTTTTCTTTCTCCCTACCCCGTGGGGTTGGTACAGGGTTAGGTGCTGGCGTGTAGGGAGGCAGCTCCTTGTGACGGTAAAGCACACGTCCGTTGGGAACCCCAAGAGGAAGGTATGATGAGTACAGCAGCGAGTTTTCCCTCAGTAAGAAACCAAGGTTTATCGAACCACTAGGAGATGAAGGCCACGTGAAGGTTGTTGGTGAAGGAGTGTAGTGCGGCGCAACATCAGTGATTCCGGCGCCAACGTGGAACCTGCACAACACAATCATACTACTTTGCCCCAACTTAACAGTGAGGTTGTCAATCTCACCGGCTTGCTGAAAACAAATGATTAAACGTATGGTGTGGAGAATGATGTTTGCTTGCAGAAAACAAAAGAGAACAATGATTGCAGTAGATTGTATTTCAGATGTAAAAGAATGGACCGGGATCCACAGTTTACTAGTGGTGTCTCTCCAATAAGATAAATAGCATGTTGGGTGAAAAAATTACAGTTGGGCAATTGACAAATAGAGAAGCATATACATATCATGATGACTACTATGAGATTTACTTAGGGCATTACGACAAAGAACATAGACCGCCATCCAGCATGCATCTATGCCTAAAAAGTCCACCTTCAGGTTAGCATCCGCACCCCTTCCAGTATTAAGTTGCAAACAACGGACAATTGCATTAAGTACTGTGCGTAATGTAAACAATACAAATATTCTTAGACAAAGCATTGATGTTTTATCCCTAGTGGCAATAGCACATCCACAACCTTAGGGGTTGCTGTCACTCCCCCAGATTTAATGGAGACATGAACCCACTATCTAGCATAAATACTCTCTCTTGGAGTCACAAGTATCAACTTGGCCAGAGCCTCTACTAGCAACGGAGAGCATGCAAGAACATAAATAACATATATGATAGATCAATAATCAACTTGACATAGTATTCCATATTCATCGGATCCCAACAAACACAACATGTAGCATTACAAATAGATGATCTTGATCATGATAGACAGCTCACAAGATCTAAACATGATAGCACAAGAGGAGAAGACAACCATCTAGCTACTGCTATGGACCCGTAGTCCAAGGATGAACTACTCACGCATCAGCCCGGAGGCGGGCATGGTGATGTAGAGCCCTCCGGTGATGATTCCCCTCTCCGGCAGGGTGCCGGAGGCGATCTTCTGAACCCCCCGAGATGGGGTTGACGGCGGCGGCGTCTCTGTAACTTTTCTCTTATCGTGGCTCTCGGTACTAGGGTTTTCGCGACGGAAGGAATAAATAGGCGAAGAGGCAGCGTCCGGGGGGCGCCCGAGGGGCCCACCCCAAGGCCGCCGCGGCCAAAGGTAGGGCCGCGCCGCCCTATGGTGTGGCCGCCTCGCGTCCCCTCTTCGTCTCCTCTTCGGTGTTCTGGAAGGCTCCGTGGACAATAAGACCGTGGGTTTTTGTTTCGTCCAATTCCGAGAATATTCGTAAACTAACTTTTCTGAAATCAAAAACAGCAGAAAACAGGAATTGGCACTGCGGCATCTTTGAAAGAACATATCCTTGTTATATGTTGTTTTGGTGTTGATGGCAATGATTTTATATGAGCATTTCGTGTTATAAGATTTGTAGGTTGTTGCATACCTGGAATGCCCAAAAGTTAAGAGTGTGCAAGATATCATGTGATGAGTTGTGTGTGGTTATTTGTTGGAAGAAAGTATGAAAGAGGAAAGAAAGAGAAGAAAAGGAAAAGAAAATGGAGGAAGAAAAGTAAAGAGGAAGAAAGAAATGAAAGAAGAAAAAGAGAAGAAAGAAGGGGCCGGAGGCTTGGGCGGTACCGCCGGCCTGGCCACGGCCGGAGGCTCCGGCCTTGGTACCGCCCAAGGTACCGGATATGGAGCGTGTGGCTCAGTAAGGTGCCAGGGGAGTTTGGAGCCCCGCCGGTACCACGACCGGTACCCCGGCCGGTGGCTCCGGCCTCCCCCCTTCGGCCCGGCGCCTCCTGCCCACGTGGCCGACCTGCGCTCCTCGCCCAGGGCCGGTAGTACCGGCCCAACCTGGCCGGTACTACCGGGCAGCGCTCCAACGGCTCCAAACGGCCGTTTCCGACGGGGTATTTATAGAGCTTCTTCTCCAAAGTCTTCCTTTAGCTCTTCTTCCCCAAAAATCTGAGACACCATTGTTGAGCTCCATTTTCTCTAGATCTCTCTACTCCTCCAACCAAACTTCACCATACTTGAGGATTTGGTAGAGGTGACCTAGATCTACTCTTTCACCAAAGGGATTTGTGTTTCATCAACATTCTTAGTGGATCTTTGTGAGGTGACCTCGAAGCTACTCTTCGTGTAAAGCTTCGTGGTTACATCTTGGGAGCCTCCAATTTGGTTGTGGATGTGTGCCCCAAGCTTCGTGTGAAGGTGCCGGTTGCGACCTCAAGGCAACCGCTTAGTGGAGCGTGGGCTAGGCCTTTGTGGCGTTGCTCACAGGAGAATAGGGTGAGCCTTCGTGGCGTTGGCTGGACTTCGTGTCGCCACACCCCTCCGAACGTAGACGTACCTTCTTGCAAAGGAAGGGAACTACGGGAATCATATCACCGTCTCTCCGTGTGCTCCACCTCGGTTACCTCTATCCTCTCACCGCCTTTTACTACGTGTATCTTGTATTGTTGCTTGCTATCTTGTCATATAGGTGAATTCACTTAGTTGCATATCTAGAGAATTTATCTTTGTGTCAAGCCTAATTTGAAAAAGTATTAAAATTTGAGATTACACCTATTCACCCCCCCTCTAGGTGTCATACGATCCTTTCAATTGGTATCAGAGCCTCGGCTCTTGTTTCGGGCTTTACCGCCTAAGAGAGTATGGCCGATGAGGGGGAGCCCGCATCTATGGAAGACATCAAGGAATTGAAATCGTCAATCTCCTCGATGAATGACTCTATAAGTGAATTAAGGGAGATGATGATGAGCTTTATGCAAGCCAATAAACCTCCTATCCCTCCTACCACCACTACCGAGTTTGTCACCCCCGTTGTTGATAAAGCTTCCCTTGGTGCCTCTACGGAGGCCGAAACCAAGGATGGAGAGGGTAGTAGTGAGTCTCTTCCCAAGTTAGATCCTAATGCTACCGGAGTGTACTCGACGGTTCCTCCTCCGCTCGTGTATTCTCCGGATCCTCCCATTCCTCACCCTCGCATTAATCCACGAGGAGATCCACCGTCACTTAATCCTAATGCTTTTTCTTTGTGGCAAACCAAGATGAAATCTTATTTAAATTCCTCATCTATTGAACTATGGAGAATTGTTGTTGAAGGATACAAGCCTCACAATCCTAATGGCTTGTCTCGTAGGGAAGTGGTTGATTGCCAACTCAACGCCACCGCCTTATATATGATACAACAAGCCGTTAGTGAGGATGATAGACCATACATCGAGAAAGCAACAACCGCCAAGGATGCTTGGGATATTCTCGCCGAAGTATTTCTTGGAAGCTCAAGCATGAGGCAAAACAAGTTCCAAGAGGTTAGCAATAAAGCCGAAGGTTTCTACATGGAAGATGGTGAACACCATCGGGATATGTACCGTCGTCTCAAGGCTCTTGCTATATCCTTTCGAGACCTTGGTGCCACCTATGTTGATGATGATTGGATCAAGAGGAAGTACATCAATGCTCTATTGCCCTTTGAACCGGCCGATCTAAGGATTCTCAAGAATAAGCACAACTTTGAGCAAATGACCTCCAATGATGTCATGCAAGAAATGGATGCTTTCAAAGTTGAGTCAAAGATTGCCGTTGATAGTCGTGCTCGGGCCATTGGGATGAAGAGAAGTGAAAACTTAGCATTGAAGGCACAAGTGAGTGTTGAGGATGAAGAAGAATTGAGGGAAACTAAATATGAAGGGCACTCCGAAGAACTCAAACGTGATCTACATGGTCACATTGCTCTTCTCACTAAATCCTTTTGGCGTGACCCGTCCAAGTACAAGTTAAAGGGAAACCAAAGAGGAGATGCTAAGGGCCCAAGAGCTAGGACTTGCTACAATTGTGGCAATCAAGATCACTTCATTGCCGAGTGCCCATACGAGAATAGAGAAGATCATGGTGGAAAACTCATTCTCAAGGACAAATCAAAGGCTCCACGCAAGAAGCCCTTTGTCAAGAAGAGTGGCTATGACATTTGCAAGAAGCCATCAAAGTATGTGTTGATTGCCCGTGAGGAGTATTCTTCCGGAGAAGAAGAAGACGATGACAAAGATGACTCAAGAAGTGAAGTGGCCGCTATTGCTATCACCTCCACACCTTCATCATCTCTCTTTGAATCTCCCAATGAGGACTCCTCCAACAATGCAAGATGCCTCATGGTCAAGGCCTCTCATGCTCTCACATCCGGAGATGAAGAAGATGCTCATGAAGACACATCAAGTGAAAAGGCCTCTAGTGCCTCTACCCCTATGACATCTCTCTTCAAATCTCCCAATGAGGACCTCTCATTCAACCTCAACAAGTGCCTCATGGCCAAGACCTCCGAGGTAACTACTTCATCCAAACCCTCCTCCAAGACTATTGTTTCGGAATGTGATCTTGAGAGTCTCAAGATAAAGAAAGAAATTATTGGCTTGGATGAATTTATCTCTAACTTGCAAGGTGAACCCAAAAAGCATGTCCAAGTTATCTTGGATAGGCTTGCACATGCCAATGATCTCCTTGATCTCAAGGAGAGATTTGAGAGGGAAAATGCCGATGAGATTGGTGAGTTATCTCAAGCTCTTGGGGAAGAACAAGAGCTTAGAGAAGCTTTAGAGGAAAAGTTATCTTCTATTGAGGAAATTCACAATGAAACTTTATCTAACCTCACTAAAGAGCGTGATCATGCTATTGCCTTATCTAATGTACTTAAAAAGGAAAAAGTTGAATTTGGTGTTGGTCATGCTAAACTAACTAAGGAGTTAGAGAAACTTGAAAAGACTCACAAGGCCTTGGAAAGTAAATTCTCTACCCTTACCAAGTCACATGAGCAACTTCAAATTCAATTAACTAAAAATGATATGCCTTGTTCTTCTACTTCTTCTTGTGATCATGTGAATGTTATTAAGGAGAACACTAGGTTGAAGGCCAAGTTTGCTAAGTCCTTTCCTTCCCAAGGTGAGAAAAATTTGGATGATCTCTTGAGCAATCAAAGATCAAACAATGGGAAGGAGGGGATTGGATATGGGCTAAACACCAACAAGAACAAGAAGGCCAAGCCCGCACAAGCAAAGGAGAAAAATGTTTTGGGTGGTGATGTCACTAGGGACAATACCACTCATAATAATTTTGCGGGAAAATATAACCCTCATTATGTGCTATTCCGTGATTACTATGGAGATGTCTATGCTAAATATGTTGGTCCATATGATGGTTATATTGCATGGTCTATTTGGGTTCCTAAGACCCTTGTTTCTAACAAAAGAGGACCCATTGCAAAATGGGGACCTAAAACGAAGACTTGATCTTATGTAGGACTATGCCGCCGGAGGATCAAAATGGGTGCTTGATAGTGGGTGCACAAGTCATATGACCGGCGGCAAGGACCTCGTTACGGAATTGAGGCCCAACGTGGATTTGTGGACCGTTACATTCGGCGACAACTCCAAATCCGAGGTATTGGGTCTTGGCAAGGTTGTGGTTGCACACAACATTACTCTTGTGGACGTCATGCTTGTCAAGACTCTTGGTTACAATTTATTATCCGTTTATGCCCTAGGCAAGATGGGTTTCGCCGTCTTCATTGATATTGATATTGTGGTTCTCTTGTGGAGCAAGACTCTAAAAGTCGCTTTCGTTGGGTACGTCGAAAACAACTTGTATGTGGTTGACTTTTCGGGGAAAACCACTACAAATGTGATGTGCTTATTCGGAAAGGCGGACGTGGGTTGGTTGTGGCATCGCCGCTTGGCCCATGTCAACATGAGGACTTTGCAAAGTCTCCACAAGGGAAACCATATTGTGGGACTAAAGGACAATGTTTGTTTTGCCAAAGATCGTGTTTGTAGGGCTTGTGTTGAAGGTAAAATGCATGATTCTCCGCATCCAAGCAAGACCATCATCTCTTCCAAGAGAATATTGGAGCTCCTTCATGTGGACCTTTTTGGTCCCACTACTCATGCAAGTCTTGGTGCGAAGAAACATTGTTTGGTTATTGTTGATGATTATTCAAGATATACTTGGGTTTTCTTTCTCAAGAAGAAGGATGAGACTCAACAAATCTTCATCGACTTTGTCACCGAAGTGCAACGTCAACACAACCTCACTATATTGGCAATTAGAAGTGACAACGGGTCCGAGTTCAAGAACTACACACTCAATGACTTCCTTAGTGATGAGGGGATAAGACATCAATATTCCGCTGCATACACCCCTCAACAAAATGGTGTTGCGGAGAGAAAGAACCGGACTCTCATGGATATGGCAAGGTCTATGTTGTCGGAGTATAAATCCCGATATGACTTTTGGGCCGAAGCCATCTCCACCGCATGTCATTCCGCTAACCGGCTTTATCTCCGCAAGGGATTGAACAAGACTCCTTATGAAATCCTCACCGGAAACAAGCCCAATATCTCCTACTTCCGAGTATTTGGTTGTAAGTGTTTCTATAAAATCAAAGGAGTTCGTTTGTCTAAATTTGCACCTAAAGCTTTGGAGGGTATTTTTGTTGGTTATGGTGCCGAATCTCACACTTATAGAATCTTTGACAAAGTCTCGGCAATTGTCATTGAATCTTGTAGTGTGAAATTCGAAGAAAATGATGGCTCCCAAGTGGGGCAAGTTGATGTTTGTGCAGATGATGAAATACCTCAAGACGCCATAGTAAGAATGGGGACGGGATTTCACCTCCCCATTGAGGGACACGGTGTGGCGCCTCGGGAAGGACTATGCTCTACTCAAGTGGAGCCCTCATCCTCACAAGCTCAACAAGCTCCGGATCTTGTGGACAATGTTACACCAACCGAAGAACAAGCTCAAGACCCTCCCTCTCATGAGCAAGATCAAGGACAAGATCAACCTAATGAGTTTGATGGAGAAGCACCAAGTGTTGATCAAGAACAACCCAATGATAATGGTGCAAACCCAAGTGATGTCCAAGATCAACCTCATGATGAAGAGCAAACTCAAGCAATTGAGCAAGCTCACATTGATGGTCAAGACGGGGATCAAAATAGTCAAGAAGACCAAGTGATGTCTCAAAGCTCTTTTGAAGACATTGAAGCCCGTCGTAAAATAAGAGTTGCAAGAACTTTGGAACTTCGAGGTCACACTATTGACAAAGTGATTGGTGACTTAAGGAAGCAAATGACCACCCGAAGACAACTAGCCAACTTTAGTGATCACCAAGCTTACATCTCCATGGTGGAACCAAAGAAAGTCTTTGATGCACTTGAAGATCCGGATTGGTTGGATGCTATGCATGAAGAACTCAATAACTTCAAGCGCAACAAAGTATGGAGATTAGTAGAGAAGCCCAAAGATTGTCGCAATGTTATTGGCACAAAGTGGATATTCAAGAACAAGCAAGATGAACATGGCATTGTCATTCGGAACAAGGCAAGATTGGTGGCTCAAGGTTTCTCTCAAGTGGAAGGCATTGACTTCGGTGAAACCTATGCTCCCGTGGCTCGCCTTGAGTCCATCCGTATCCTTCTTGCATATGCTTCTCACCATAACTTTAAATTGCAACAAATGGATGTTAAAAGTGCCTTTCTAAATGGACCTCTAAAAGAGTTGGTTTTTGTTAAGCAACCTCCCGGGTTCGAGGATCTCGAGTTCCCTAACCATGTGTATCAACTCGACAAGGCACTCTATGGCCTTAAGCAAGCCCCACGTGCGTGGTATGAGCACCTTAAAGAGTTGTTGCTAGACCGTGGGTTTCAACTCGGGCTAATCGACCCCACTCTTTTTACTAAGAGGGTTGATGGGGAGCTTTTCATTTGCCAAATATATGTTGATGATATTATCTTTGGGTCTACTAACAAAGCTTTTAATGAAGAATTTTCAAAGCTTATGACCAACAAGTTTGAGATGTCCATGATGGGTGAATTGAGGTTCTTTCTTGGATTCGAGATCAAGCAATTGAGAGAAGGAACATTCATTTGCCAAGCCAAGTACATTCAAGACATGCTCAAGAGATTCAATATGAAGGACTTAAATGGTGCAAAGACTCCAATGGCTACCAATTGCCATCTTGCACTTGATCCCGGTGGTAAGGACGTGGATCCAAAGGTATATCGCTCCATGATAGGCTCCTTGCTTTACCTTTGCGCATCTAGACCGGATATTGTGTTGAGTGTAGGTGTATGTGCAAGGTATCAAGCCGCTCCTAAAGAAAGCCACTTAGTGGCGGTCAAAAGAATCTTTAGATATTTGGTTCATTCCCCAAGATTTGGATTATGGTACCCAAAGGGTTATGGATTCTCACTTGTTGGCTATACGGACTCGGATTGGGCGGGAGATAAGGATGATAGGAAATCAACCTCCGGGGCATGCCAATTTCTTGGTAGGTCCTTGGTGTGTTGGTCTTCTAAGAAGCAAAATTGTATAGCTCTCTCTACCGCCGAATCCGAGTACGTGGCGGCCGCTAGTGGATGCACACAACTCTTATGGATGAGGCAAACTTTAAAGGATTACGGTGTCACTTGTGACAAAGTGCCTCTTTTATGTGACAACCAAAGTGCCATCAAGATTGCATACAACCCCGTACAACACACAAGAACGAAGCATATTGAGATTCGGAATTACTTCATTCGAGATCATGTCTCCCGGGGTGATATTGAGTTGTCTTTCATTGGTACCCATGACCAACTTGCGGATATATTCACAAAGCCTCTTGATGAAGCAAGATTTTGTTACTTGAGGAATGAGCTAAATATCATAGATTCAAGTAGCTTGGCTTGAACACTTTGCATACATACCTATTCTTCAACTTCTATTTGGTTTAGGTGTGGGCATGGAAATAGGGGGAGTGCGGTTTAAATTATTGAGCCATCCCTCCCCCCATAATGCCAACATTAAGAAAAATCATTCTCTTTGTATCAATTAATGATATGTGAGCTTCAATGATGAGTATTGGTTTTGGGCCCAAGATATATCTTCGCGGTGCCATACCTTATCACTCATATATGGTGGCCTAGGCCACCGACCTTCTTGTGAAGAATTGATCTTAATTGGATCTTCATGAATTTTGTTGTGGAATTTCATGTTCTTATGGGAATTGGCTCAATGTTTGGTTTTCTCTTGATTTGATCCTTGCAAACTTGAGTTCATAAGTACCATACCTCTCTTAGTGTCCATCCTAAGCCTTTCTCACATCTATAACCCATTCTATCTCTTGCACAAGCTCATTTCAAAACATGCATATCTTTGACCATGTTGGCAAACTCATGTTTATCTTTTATCAATTTGTGTTAACATTTACAAGGGTGTTGTTTAAAATAAAAAAAGGGAGGGGGAATTTTTTTTTTACAGCCCCAGTGATCAATCAAAAAAAAAAAAAAACAAAGAACGGGGGCTGCCGACCCGGGCCTGGCCAGGCCGGTAGTACCGCCGGGGCCTGGCTGGTACTACCGCCGGCCTCGGGCCGGTACTTCCACCCAAGCGCTCGACCCCCACACACCACGCACACCGCACCCCACAGCACGCATGCACGCACGACCCGCTCAGCCGCCGCACCGCCGCCGGCTCGCCGGCCGCCCTCCGGCCACCTCCGGCCGGATCGGCTCCGTGGGAGCCCTCCCCTCCTCCATGGCCTCCGGTATTGGCTTCCCTCCCCGCGTATTTTGGACGTATTTTAGGCTCATACTTGTGTTGCTTTTTGGTCCTACATGCTTAGATTTTTGGCTAAATCTTACACTATGAGGTTGTATCTCTTGCTGATCTGTGTCCTCTAGTATGTAGCACCATTAACATATAGTATGTAGCAATTTTTACCTATTGTTTGGCCAAAATTTTTTTTTTTCCATTATGCATGTGTATTTTGGGTCAAAGACATTTTTTGATTTTCCATAGAGATGAGCTTGTGCACTTATCCCATATGCCCCCCCTACTCTGTCCGTCTATTTCACAGGTGCTAGTGGCTCTCGTTCGGTGCGACCACGGAAGAGGCGTGGGGTTCCAGCCGTTGAGGATGAGATTGTTGAACAAGATGAAGTGTTACCCCGTGCCACTACTGCTCGTGGAGCTTCCTTGGCAAATAAAAAGAAAGGGAAGAAGGCTATTGAGTCTTATGGCAATGTCCGCCTTCATGCATACATGGACATTCGCGCCTCTAACCCCTACTTGGGGCCTCGGTCTTCTCGCACCAGCAACCGCCACTTCTACACCGAGGTTCAAGAGCGCATTTTCCATGAAGTCTATCCTCCTACGGTAAAGGTGGTTGATCAACGGTATATCAACATTGACCATTTGAAGAAGGATGCATATTTTCATGAAGCACTTGGGATTTGCGAGGAGTTTGGTTTGCTTCCCATTATGTCTTTCAAATGCAACTATGATCCTTACCTTGTGACTCAGTTCCATGCTACGGTCTTTTTCCATGAAGATAAGGCTCGTTCCATTACATGGATGACTCGGGATAAGGTCCTCACTACCACTTGGAGCAACTTTGGACAGATTCTTGGCTATCCTATTCCAGAAAATTGTGAAGATGACCGTGATAGTGGTTGGAGGTTTCATGGGGACTCTAATGCAAGCATCAAGGATGTTCTTGAGCCACTCTATATGCCCGGTAAATGCAAGCTTGGGTTCATTTCCGGTCTTCAACCCGTTTATGATATCATGCTTCGCATCTACCGTGAGACCGTTGCCGTCAAAGTAGGTAACGTTGATGAGATTCATTCCTTTGTCATTGACTTGATGCTTCAAACACACCTCCGGAAGGGCCAGGGTGTGAAGATGGATGTCATGGATTGCCTATGGAACCAGATTTTTCTGCGTGTGGTGGAGAAGCGGTCTCCTGCCTTTGCTCCCTACATCATGAAGCTTATTTCTGAGGTGTGGCGTCAAACATTTGATGGTGCCATTCTGGAACCGATTTCTCCCCTCACCAATCATCCTCGCAAGAACCTGCTTATCAAGGATCATAAGCTCTCCGCTTCAGCCTCAGCCACAGCAGCTCCTTCTGCCACAGCAGCTCCCTCAGCCACAGCAGGCCCTTCAGACCCCTCCACTGCTCCTGCTCGCAGGGTCGATGGATTTGTTGCTCATATGGCTCTTGGGCCTCCACCTGCGTCCGCTTATGACCCTGACCTCGAGCCTTCTTGGTACACCAAGCTCAAGATCAAGGTAAAGAAGACCTTCTGCCTCCAGCTGGATATTCAGGAGCGCATGTATGACTCCTATGTGGCTGAGAAGAAAGCACGGCGTCGCCAGAAGAGCATCATGACCAAGCTCGGTGTGGAAGTGTCTCCTCCAGGATCTGATGAGACTATCCTTCCGAAGTCTCAGTGGATTTCTGCTCATAGCCAGTGGTCTGATGGTGAAGACGGTCCATCTTATGATGTCGACTCCGACATTGGCGGGGAATTCCTTGATGCCTAGGGACGATAGCATCGCTCTTCAACCTTTTTGGCATCTTGATGTCAAAGGGGGAGAAGAGTTCTATTAGGTTCGGGCTTTGCATGGGAAGTCACAAGCTTGCACTTTCTTTGACTCTTTATGCTTGTGACTTATGGTTATCTATTGTCGAGAACTTCTTATTAGGCTTTATGCTTTATGAACCTTATCTATGTGTGTGAGACATAGGGGCTATCTATTTATGTATGAGACATTATCTATCTAGCTATCTATGGTAAAGACTAAGTGGACTACATGTGGTATGATCTCTAAACTCAACACTTGTCTGTACTCACATATGCCTGTCTCTTCTCAAGTGCAAGTGATGAACTTGTTTGCTACTCTCTATCTTTGCACTTGTTGGTTAATCTTATTTACTTGAGTATATTGATCCTAGAGTATGTGCTTCTTATTCAAATGCTAATTCTATTGGATGCACATGTCTAGGGGGAGCTTATTATATCATCTTATAATTTCTTTGCTCAAATAATCAACTCTTATGCAAATCTTATGTTGTCATCAAGAAACCAAAAAGGGGGAGATTGAAAGAACACATCCTTGTTATATGTGGTTTTGGTGTTGATGACAATGATTTTATATGAGCATTTCGTGTTATAAGATTTGTAGGTTGTTGCATACTTGGAATGCCCAAAAGTTGAAGAGTGTGCAAGATATCATGTGATGAGTTGTGTGTGGTTAATTGTTGGAAGAAAGTATGAAAGAGGAAAGAAAGAGAAGAAAAGGAAAAGAAAATGGAGGAAGAAAAGTAAAGAGGAAGAAAGAAATGAAAGAAGAAAAAGAGAAGAAAGAAGGGGCCGGAGGCTTGGGCGGTACCGCCGGCCTGGCCACGGCCGGAGGCTCCGGCCTTGGTACCGCCCAAGGTACCGGATATGGAGCGTGTGGCTCAGTAAGGTGCCAGGGGAGTTTGGAGCCCCGCCGGTACCACGACCGGTACCCCGGCCGGTGGCTCCGGCCTCCCCCTTCGGCCCGGCGCCTCCTGCCCACGTGGCCGACCTGCGCTCCTCGCTCGGGGCCGGTAGTACCGGCCCAACCTGGCCGGTACTACCGGGCAGCGCTCCAACGGCTCCAAACGGCCGTTTCCGACGGGGTATTTATAGAGCTTCTTCTCCAAAGTCTTCCTTTAGCTCTTCTTCCCCAAAAATCTGAGACACCATTGTTGAGCTCCATTTTCTCTAGATCTCTCTACTCCTCCAACCAAACTTCACCATACTTGAGGATTTGGTAGAGGTGACCTAGATCTACTCTTTCACCAAAGGGATTTGTGTTTCATCAACATTCTTAGTGGATCTTTGTGAGGTGACCTCGAAGCTACTCTTCGTGTAAAGCTTCGTGGTTACATCTTGGGAGCCTCCAATTTGGTTGTGGATGTGTGCCCCAAGCTTCGTGTGAAGGTGCCGGTTGCGACCTCAAGGCAACCGCTTAGTGGAGCGTGGGCTAGGCCTTTGTGGCGTTGCTCACAGGAGAATAGGGTGAGCCTTCGTGGCGTTGGCTGGACTTCGTGTCGCCACACCCCTCCGAACGTAGACGTACCTTCTTGCAAAGGAAGGGAACTACGGGAATCATATCACCGTCTCTCCGTGTGCTCCACCTCGGTTACCTCTATCCTCTCACCGCCTTTTACTACGTGTATCTTGTATTGTTGCTTGCTATCTTGTCATATAGGTGAATTCACTTAGTTGCATATCTAGAGAATTTACCTTTGTGTCAAGCCTAATTTGAAAAAGTATTAAAATTTGAGATTACACCTATTCACCCCCCCCCTCTAGGTGTCATACGATCCTTTCAATCTTGTTAATAGGTTAGTCTCGGAAAATGCATAAAAACATTATAAAGTATGACTAAAACATGTTGGTATTGTCATAAAACTAGCATGGAACATAAGAAATTATAGATACGTTGGAGACGTATCATTAGGCGCCCCTCTGGTACTCTGTTGGGCGCGGTACAGGTTTAGGCGCGGCCAGATGGCGGCGCTGCTTTGCCGGCGAGGTGCCGGTTACCCTTTCTTTTCTTTGCCCTTTCTCGATCCGATCTAGGGTTTGCATTTATGTCGGGATCTCGAAGCGATATGTTTCTGTAATCTTTTCTACCGATTTGGATCTACAACTATGCTCTGATACCAATGTTAAATCTCTGAGATTAACTAGAAGCAGATCAACATCAGTAGTACTGTATCTGTAAAGAATGTGTCCATGTATGTTCTGCGTGAGAGAGAGATCGAGAGGGAAAGACGACGTACCAGGGAGAAGGAACCGGAAGGAGTGGTCATGGTGGCGACGACATGAGGTCGAGCTGAGAGGGGTGGCGGCGGAGCTTCCCGTCGGCACTGCACTAACCCTAATCGGTGGGTCATTTGGTGGGGCGAGTGGCAGCTCAGCGCAACCTCGTATCGAGTGCCACTGGCCCCCACCACTCTACATAGTGCAGGCGACAGGGGCCCACCAACCAGCGAACGGTTGGACGCCCCCGATCAGGGCGCGGACGAGGTCAAGGGGTTGTGCCAGAGCCGTTGGGCTGTGGTGCGGTGGAGATCAATCCTAACATAATACTGTTAGCTGTGTAATCTTCGAATAAATTGAACATGCTCTAAACTGTCTTGATTCTTGCTGCTTCAGGCCACGTTTGAGGACAGCATGAAGGACGAAGCGATCGCGAGGAATCACAGCACAACAAAGGAGGCCATAGCAGTCGGCACATCGGCCGGAGCGTACCGCATAATCCTGACCCACTTCACCAATCCCGGAACAAATCCATGTTTAGCAATCCCACTCAAGGATGTGTACGTATCTTGAAACCCATCTTTACCAATCCCAATATTTGATAATGATCAGAGAAATTGCCTTGCAAATTTGACAAGTATGGCTATCAAATGTTCTGGGAAATGCCTTGCGTGCTCTTTTGATAAATATGATGATCTATATTTCAATTGCAGATGCAGTACATTCCTGAATATCTATGGTCAAGATCTTGATAATGATCAGAGATACATTCGTACCTTGCATCCGAGGGAGCAGAAGCAGCAGAAGGTGTCGAGGAGTCTGCGTTTGCAGACCTCGCAGGTGTTTGTGACGCCCTTGCCGGGCCTTGGCTGCTGCCGCTCGTTCAGGAACACCACGTATGTACGTCTGGATAGCGTGGTGGTCGGCGAGGCAGAGCAGCCAGCGAGGGAGCTGCTTGATGCGGGGGACGGCCGGTGGAGGAGCTTGCCGAGGACGGTAGGCGGGGGGACGGCCGGTGGAGGAGCTTGCCGAGGACGGTAGGCGGGGGAGCACGCCTCTGCTCCCTGGAGGCTCCACCTCCTCTGCTGCTGGAGCTGTCGCGGACGGCCGGAGGGGATGTGGGCTCACCGTCGACAGAGGACCTTGCCGGGGACGGACGGCGGGGGAGCTTGCCGGGGACGGCCGGCTGGGGAGCACGCCTATGCTCCCTGGAAGCCCCGCCTCCTCTGCTCCTGGCAGGGACGGAGCCAGAATTTCACCTTGAGGGGGGCAAATTGAACAGGTTTAGTGTTGAGGGGGGAGATTTAACTAAATCACTAAGATATGAGAGTTCTAGCTACTAATGTTCTTCACAAAATCCTAACCATGGGGGTGGCTAAGCCCTCCCTCGTCCCCCCCGTCTCCGTCCCTGGCTCCTGGAGCGGTCGCGGACGGCCGGAGGGTGTGCGGGCTCACCAGCGGGGGTCGCGGACGGACGGCGGGGGTGCGGCCGGCGGGGGTCGTGGACGGAGCTCCGACGCGGTACGTGGACGTGGGGGGGGGGGGGGTTCAGAAAATTACAATTGTGCATGGGCCGAGTCAAGTAAATCGGGCCGGAGGGAGTATAAAAATGATAAATTGCAAGAACTAAATAAAAGGTAAATTGTAAAGTAAGATAAAAGTAGGGTTCATATTTCTTGATTGATTGCAAGGGGATACAAGGGTAGGCTTGTATATACCTAACCAACTACAACACGACAACATAGGTAAAATACCGATACTACCCTTACAACTAATAACCCACTACTCCATACCCATATTAGTCCCTAACACGCAGTGGGAGACCGGATCAGAGGCGGAGAGAAGAAACCCCATATCGAAACGAACTCCGGTAGCAGGGGCGAGAAACCCTAGTCACCCTGGTTTTATGAAGATCAGCGGTGAGAAGTAGTGTGCAACAACACATCAATTTTTTTGTCATGGAGGCCATCCTTGGCTGTGGCCCAGTCTTCCTAACTCAATTTCTCTTTCAAACAGTAGATTAAGGCCACAAAAAATTAAAATATATGTACATATTATAATATTAGCCCATCCTATCTCATGGGCTGATGAAATTGGCCCTACCTAGTTTGATCGACACGCTCCGCCACTGGCTGGAATTATGGTAAGTCCCGTTTGGAAGGAATACAAAAGGCGCAAAACTTGACATGTCATGTATCACATAATCCTAGAAGAATCAAAACCAAAGTAAAAAATCTTTAAAACTATCATTTGTTATGTCACGGAGAAAAAACACAAGAATCATAGAACAGAATGAAGAACACAGGATACAAGATCTCATGTCTTGTTTCCTTCATAAGTACTGTATTTTACTCCTATGGAATGGTCAATTTCATAGGAATCTAAAGGTATAATTGCTGCACCCCCATGGGGGTCTCACAGCGATCATCGCATGTGAACCGTTGGATTTTTCCATCCTCTCATCTCATTCGTTCATTCTTGGTAGAAAGCAACCACGTGGGCGTTTTCTTTTTAGTCCTCCTGCTAGCTAAAGGCATGCAACAGCCATCGTTTACCCGCCTCCGACTGATCCTGGGCCCCACCTTTGGCCTGGCCCGCTCGTCAGTCGTTGCGGGGGGCTTCTGATTCGGTCGGACATGTGATTGACATGTGGAAAAGATCTCCCTGCGGGGGTAGTTTCGGGTTTTCCTCATCCCTGCCTGAGACAAAACCTGAAACTCCCAGGACAACCCTACCCATTCGTCCTCCTCTCCCCTCACGAAGCCACCAACCGCATCCCGCCGCCACCCGTGTTCTAGCTCCTCCTCTGCGCCAGTGTCGCCGCCCTCGCCTCCTCCTCTGCGCTGCCCCACCGCACTGCCTCCTCAGCGCCGGCTCTCTTCACCGCGCCGCCTCTCCTGACCGCGCGCTTCAACCATCGGCGATTGATCTGCACCGGCGACGACATGGAGGAGCAGGCGGGGAAGATGGCGACCGGTGCGGGGATTTGGGCTCCTCCACCCGCGCTCCTCCCCTACATGTTCCCTGTCCCTGCCTCTCCCCGTTCACGCTGACATGCCCGGCATGGAGGAGCACGCAGGGAAGGGGCGGACTGATGTGGGGGACCGGCCGGAAGCACGGTCCGCCGGTGGCGCTGCTGCTGCACAACAGGTCTCCCTCGACATGCCGCTGCTGCTGCACGACATGCTTAGCCGCAGCTCAATCCACGAACAGCCAGGCCCCCCTCTCTCCTTCTCTTTCTTTGTTTGTGTGGATCCCCTTCTTTTAATTTTAATTTGTTTGGTAGATGTGAAACATCCTTGATTGTATCGGTTTACCAACATTAATCCCCAAAACTTCTTGTTTTGTTTCTGCAGATTTCCTTCGAAGAAGTACATGTGTGTTCTAGCTCAGCGGACATTAGACCAAGATCTGGTATGCCGCTATTTTAAATTCCTATATTTCTTTCTTTTTCTTTGTTTATCTTAGGTTTCTTTATAGTAAGAAATTACGAGATAACCAATTGACGTTGTGGATGGCATCTGATGTTGATTGGCTGCTTTGAATAAATATGTGCTTAAGTTTGCCTTTGGGTGTCTTTTGTCCTCCAAAGGAATAAAGGATATATGAGGCAGTCAAGTTCCATCCTCTATTTTCCTATGATATAAATAGAAGGAGTGCATCTAATGTTTTTAGCAAAAGATTTTGCTATATTTAGTTCATGCATTTCCCTTTTAGGTCGCTCTGTATCACTACGTGCTTGAACTGTATGTTACATATGTATATTTCTTATATAATGGAATGGTCTGGTACCTTATGTTGAATACTTGATTTGGCTTATGTTGAATACTTGATTTGGTATTATCTCGCTGTAATGATATGTTTCCTCTTTGGAAAGATAGCTGTATTGGTTTGCCAAAATTAATCCCTAAACCCTTCCCGTTTAGTTTCTGTAGATTTCTTTTGAAGAAGTACATGTGTTCTAGCTTAGCGGACATTAGACCAATATCTGGTATGCCCCTATTTTAAATGCCTGAATTTCTTTCTTCCTCTATTTATCTTGTGTTTCTTTATAGGAAGAAATTTAGAGATAACCAATTGATGTGGTGGATGGCATCTAAGGTATTGATTGGCTACTTTGCATAAATCTGTGCTTAAGTTTTCCTTTGGTTTTATTTTGTCCTCCAAAAGATATAGGAGGCAGTCAAGTTCCATCCTCCATTTTCCTATGCTATTGTAGTGGGGAGAACGCTTTACAGTGCTTTCTTCACTTATCACACTTCAGCTTCCTTCATTATTCATTTGTTTCGACTCTTTGCAGCTAGATTTGGGTATGATTTGATTGTGCAATATTATGGATATCACAAATTATCCTTACATTCAATGATGATCCTATATTGGCCATTCAACGCTTCACTCCAGAAGCACCGCAATTCCCAGGTAAATGCTCTTCGTATTTTCCAATTAATATTCTTACACTTATTTCCCTTCTTCATTTACATGATTACTTGTTAACCTTAGATATAAGGGTTAAGCATTCTCTGATATGTCTGGACTGTACAGGTATTGTTTTTTTAGTGAATGGGGAGTTTTGCTCTATTTTGAGTAATTATTCCAGCTTTGAGCTTTTGGTCATATTCCAATGTTCTTGAGAGATCCAGCAGTGCTGACTTTATATTGTGAGCCGAGTGCACCTTATTTATAGAGATAAAAAAGATATTGGTTTGATGCAAAGAGTAATTACTTTAACACAGGTGGCAACAAAGGTGCATGGTCTCATAAAGAGGGCACGTTCATGTGCAAGGTAAGATCTGAATTGATTCGGGCTTATGAAAGTTAATAGAGAAGTGTCGCAGTTGACAAGCCAAGGAAGAATATATCACATAACCATAAATTTGAGATTGGATTATCATTCTCTTATTGCATCCCATTTATCATGGTATCAATTCATTCAGCATAAACATGTTTCGTGATGTAGAAAAAGCATCCAATGTCAGTCAGTTTGGCAGTATGAAAGTCATTGTTTCCTGTATATGAGTTTGGCTTACTGTGGCTATATTTAATTAACATGTATGTAGAGCTTAGCATGGTCACTGAATTAAACAGGAGTCCTATGGTGTAGTATTCAACTTAAATCTATGTACTGAGCTCCAGTGGCTGCCCTAGGAATTTGCAAGTTCGTATTCATATTGCCAAAACCATTGTAGTGATATGTATCAAGAAGGCACAACTAACAATTATGGCTATGTAAATGTCTTATGATTAATTAGTGCATGGTCCACAATTTACAAGGCATAACTAATATCTTGGCGGATAGTTATATGTATCAACAAGGCTGCAGTAAGGTCAACAACAAGGTGAGTGTTGTGCGAACCATGATTACGCTGTCCCAGTCTCCTTTGGCTCCACAATTCTGTTTGCCCTTGTTTTAGATAATCAACAATGGGTTGATTTCTTATTTTCTTACATTTCAACCCATGTCTATGGTTGCCAGCAGGAGGGACATAGCGGAATGAATGGAACAAAGAAAGAGGCTGCTGGAGATGCAAAATTATTTCTAAAGCATCTCTTCGGCATTCTGCTCTATATAAGTATTGTGAAGCACTCCAAGAGGTTATTGTTTTCTTTGTCCGAGTTATTCTTTGCTAAATTTAGCAAATATGTATTTCAACTAAATTTAGGATGATTTGAATGCAAAAGTGATTGTTCTTCTGGCTACAATTTCTACTTGTGTTGGTATGAAGTTTACTTCAGCATTTTTTTTGTCCCAATTTGCCATCGTCATAAAATAAGGTACTTGATGTTGTTTCGTCCTGTTAGCTGCCTTTTGTTTTATTTTCCTTGATTCGTCCTCCCTAGAAGTACTTGATGTTGCGTCGTCATGAAATAATAACTCCATAAGTCCTCACACAGTTATACAGGGGTCTGGTGGAGATCCTACAGTCATGTAGTTAAAATATTTTTAATAACGACTTTCTCTTAGTGCCATCACTGTTATGAGATGGATTTACTTGCTAAAAAGGACAATATGGAACAAAGTTCATGTTTACGTATTTGAAGGGAATTTTTCAGGACAATAGCTTATTAATCCAAATGCTCTATGTATCTTTAGTTCACATGGTCACGGGCTCTATATTTGTTTGCTGATGTCCACTGGGTTCTATATCAAGCTAATGCAAATAGTGTATCATTTCGTTTAGAATTGGTACTATTACTAGCTTCAGATGGTATGATTGAACAATTGTTCTTATTCTACAAATAACCAAATATGTGTACCTGCATGCTCCAATTGCAAATTTTATAGGCATAACTGAAGTGAAAAAGTGGAGATTCAAGTTGTGCACGGTTTTTGGTTCATCATACCATGGTAAAGTCCTTATTCTCTGCCCAGGTTCGACCAAATACAGCGCGCAGATAATGATTTTTTATAATAATATATTTTCATCCTCTATAATCATTTTTATATTCGTGCGTGAGTGATAGGAATCATGATCATTTGCATGTTAGTCCTTTAACATAGTGTGCTGCAGCCTGCTGGGCATCTGTATTTTGTTAGCTAAATATAAGTTCTTTGATATCCCATCATACTTTTTTTTGTCTACTACTATTATTTATTCTGGATAAAAGCACGATTGCTCAGCTCTTTTCTTATGTTCATGCTCCTTTGTGAGTGCATTTTTTTTCTTGGACAGTTATACAACATTCTAAGTTAACTTATTTCTGAACTTCTGATATTCTGCAGGTTTCGACCATTTCGTAGGTTCCCTGTTGCATAGGTGTTTCTTCAGGGATAGTACAAATGGTTATATTCATGCAAGTGGTTCTATTTTTAGAGAATCACTTATATTACTGAGATGCTTGTGCAACATAAATCGGTCATATCAAAAAATGTCTCCTACAAAACATACCCTTTTTTTACTAAGCTTACTTGTACGAAGGCAAACACTTGTGTAAAAACAAATGGCAATGTTGCCTCTTCAAAATCATCTGCTCAAAGCTTGGAATCTTGCATCAAAGTGTGAAATAGATCATTTGAAATATTATTTGTAGAGTTACTTTATTGCTACAGCCGAGTCTTTTTGTTATTCTTAGCAGTGCCGTTCCATCACTCTTAGGACAATGGTGTTTTCCATTTTCCTGGAACTAGCACTGTTCTTTGAGGTTCTACAGCTGTGTTGTGATGGTGCTGTAGCCTATGTTGGCCATGGCCTCCTGTACCTCCCCCCGCGGTGGTAGGCTGTAGCTAGCCTGGCCCCTACTTTGAATTTTAAAGTTGCCATGCATATTTTATTTATTTATGACTGAAACTAATGTAGCTTTGCACTTTTGAGTTGTGTTTAGTCAGTCACATTTCTTTGACTGTCTAATTTTCTCACCTTGCTTATTTTCATTCCAGTGTTTCGAGACGGAGAAGGGTCGTCTAAACAATGGGTGTACTAAAATGGACTCGGAGGTTCAGCTACGGTGATGCCCTTGCTCAATGTGTATCCACTAATGAAGTTGTTTATGCTCAAACCATGAAAAGGAGCCAAGAGCAAGGCCAAAAACATGTAAGTCTGCCCATATCTGTTGTCAAATATTATCTGCGATCTTTTCTCTGTGTTTAGTTCATGGGATGGAGTTCTTTAAATTCATTATCAAATGTTATTCATTTTCACTGAAGTTGGGTACCTTTTTTTTGGATGTTATTCATGTTCCATAGGATGAGATGGGTGCTATAGAAACTGTGTCAACGATAAAAAAAAGTCCTCCATCAAATTGGAAACATCACATTTATTTTCTTGAACTCAAAAATAAAAAAATAAGTTAACTGATATAATCAAACTGGGGCATGTAGACAAAATATGATTTTCTTACTCAGAAGAGAGGAACATACCGTTTAGCAGCAGGTCAGCTCGCATTGTTGACTTAAATGGATGATTCCAAGGGTGGCTTTCAGCCTAATTAATAGGATCTGTGACACCGAAGAACCGAATCTCCAATGGCCAGCGTGCCGGTGAGCTGGCGTCTGGACCTTCATCATCTGCTTCCTTGCAGCAGTGAACCAAGCGCTGTTGGCGGAGCCTCTTCGACGAAGAAACGAAGTCCTCGCAGTAGAACTACGGGCAAAGCGACAAAAGCACCATGGCACCGTTCCTCTGTTGGTCATGATGTTTCTTCTACCGCTACTGGTGCGCCGCGGGGCAGACCACCATGCCAAAACCGTGAGCATGGCCATGGTTGCTCCAAGGGAAATCTGCAGCTTGGCTTCAAGTCAAAAGTGCAGGATCTCAGCTAGCAGCAACTCCACATCGAACTTTACCCCTTCTTTCTCTATTGTTATAGGCTTGTAGCGAAGAAAATGGGTTAGAAGAACTAATAATGAAAATTGTAAATAAATAAAAGGTAAAAAGCAGCCATAGTTGATATATATATAACATGTATGGGCTTAGTGTGGCTCCGTCCATTATGTAAGAGAGCCCCATATTATCTTCACAGGGCCAGCTCATGAAACTAGATACTCAACTCTTTTCACCGTCCATTTTCTAATATAGTTGTAAATTTTCATAATAAGTTCTACATATATCTGCAGATCAAAAGAGAAGCAACATGCAAACTTCATTGGTCAAGGATGTCTCACTTAAGCCTCATCCTTGGAAAGTCCTTGCAGATATTGGTTGGATCTGGGAGAATAGAGACCAACAAACATGACAGAAGTGAGGTGATATTTTACAATTTAATGCATTGAGATCACTTTTACTTCCCTTTTGATGACAACAATACATTGCATCACCTTATATATTTTTCCCTCTATACAAGTTTTTTTTAGCTTCTTATATTTTCAATAAAGTAACTGTTACAAATGCTTATCCAACATTATTTCCATCTTCCTAACTTACACATTACTTCTGCCATTTTTACTACTGTTTCCATACAAACTACTTTGGGTGCTGATTGTTACTAAAAAACAATTATCATAGACAAACTGATTTCTCAATCTTTGCTTTTCTTTAATCTGATACATTTCACCATATTTTTTATCAATCATTGAACATGAGAAGTACTGATTAATTGTTGCTTCTATCTTTCTAAACTGCATGTTACTTAAATACCGTACTATCTACTATAAACAAGGTATTTTTATATAACCAACATCCACCAAAAGAATTAAATTATCATTATATGCTCTTTTTCCATATGAATCATGGAAGTTTTCTTCTGTCCAGAAAATATTGATTTTTTTCTTCTATGCTAGGAAAATACAATGGAGGGATCCGTACTACTAACTTCAGTCTATTTTCTTTTTTCCCAGGAAATAACAAGTTTCTATCTATATCACCAGGTCGTTCTAGCTTAAGAAACAGAGAAGCTAAGCAGATGGAACATACATATTACACGGAGCTTTTAATCCACTAAGTTCAGTCCCACAAGTAATGTATATAGTACCACTACCTATATATCCTGCTACCAGTGTATTGTAAAATAAGTTATGTAGTGTTACTTCCAGGTTTTCATGGGTAAGTGTTCATGTGTTCCTAGGTCCATTGGGTTTTCAGGTTTCCTCTAGCACATGTATGTATCAATGTGCTCATAATTTACAGGTACAAAATTAAACAGCTTATGCGACAAGGCAAGGCCCCTAAAGAAGAAACGATAGCGCAGCTGCCGAATTCACCTTCTTTGGTCCCTAGGGAGCCCTGCTTGCAGGCAAAGATGAATTCAGTTTTTGTTATGTCTGTGATCTACTATTTTCTTTCCTTTTTCTCGTTCATGTTATTGATGGTTGTAATCAATCAGACTGATCAATGCAATCTTTCATGTCTTTTCCTCTTTCAATTGTATTTAATTCCTATGGTTGCAACCATCTTGCTCAGTGTCGGTGTACTATTGCTAGATCTGTGCACACAGATTCAGATTTAAAGGTCTACCCAGAAAAAGAACACATCCGCCCAAGTGAAAAAAATAGTTATATGGAATAATCTAGAGAAGACCACTGGTGGATAATATATATGATAACTTTCATTCTTAGCAAAAAAAAACATCTCGCCCAGCCGGTAGCCATCCAGACGACTCGAATCATTTCAGACAAAAGAAACTTATGAGAAATCAAGGGGAAAGCTCATTGTCAAAAAAAAATCAAGGGGAAAGCTCTGATATTCAAGAGCATGGCTGATATACGCGTGATTAAGTGGATCTGGACCATAAGGCACATCTTAATTGCTGTTGAGCTTACCTTCGCTGGGTGCGGGAGCATGCGCTCCGCCGGGAAGCTCCACAGACGGTGCCCATCAGGACGGAAGGTGACGTCATCTCTTCCTGCAGCCTCCCCGCATCAGTCATCGCCTCGTCAGTACTGCATGTTCCCGCTGCCGTCCTTGCTTCTGTCAATCGCCGCCAGGTCGCCATTCAGAAGGTGGCCGTAGATACAGTTGTTCGTGGAGGAGAGAAATAGAGAAGGATGTGCCTTCTTTGCCAGCGTCCGACACATGTACAGTCACGCGTGCATACACTTCACGACGTGCCCTACGATCTGCACATCAAACAAAAAGCCAATCAACAATTCCCAATGAGAATCTATGCCGTATTTTTGGACATCGCATTTTAGTTTTACGGCGTCTTTTTGTGTGTTTTTGGACACAAAACCGCTTGGAGTCATTTTGTAGGTATTTTTTAAACAGGAAACTGCATTTATATAAGCAGTCATGTTACAGTTACAACAAGAACTACAACGTGCACAGAAAATACATAATAGTCCTCATTTTTTGCAAGCAGGACCTTGGAACACAAAATTAAAAAAGCAATCAGGTCCCTTCACACCGCTGACGCTCTGCGACGTCAACGCACGGCCATCGACCTCACTGCCGGAGACTATGCCACTTGGGGTCAGGTAGATGTAGAACGTCGCTGTTGAGTCAGTGAAGATCCTCCATGGTGGCTTGGCCCGGAGGAAGAAAAGCCCTAGGCGCACTTGGCAGCCGGGCGCAGAGTGGCCCCTTCGGCCATGGATAACGCCGGCTTGATGAGGCTGCCCTTGAGGAACTCCGCCATAGATAGCTGCAGCCCCACACTCTTCCTAGAGCTTGGAGAACCCGGCGCCACCACTCGTCCTCCGCCACCATGACGAACGGAGCGAGGAAGAACACCCGGGACCGTAGCTCCATCGAACATGTTCGAGCTTATTGAAAGTGAGCACGCTGACATCACCTCCCATGGGATCATGAAGCACCTTGCCGCCTCGACCAGTACGGGATGCGCCAAAAATCACCCTGAACAACTCGAGGGCCATGGCGACGTGCTCCAAGACATTGGCACACCAGATCTACGGATTGCAGCGGTCATCCACTCCTTCCCCTCGCCTCCTTGGCCGACCGGAAGGATCCTCTCCCCACCACGCAACCAGATCAGGAAGTAGCCACCGCTATTATTGAAAGGGCGTCCGGCCTCAGTAGCTCTTCCGACAACCTCCCACCTCAGGAGCTCGCTGACGACGTCAAGGACGGCCAAGCGGCAGCACAAGAGGGGATAAGCCCGATGGCATCTCGCCAAACGCCACTACGGGACACACTGCTAACCCTAATACTACAACTGAGGCGAGAAACAGACGATATACTACATACAGAGAAGCCCGGCGGCCAGCTCCAACTCCATTCCTATGGCCGAAGCCAGTGGAGGAGAAGAGGAACGGCACCGAGATGACACATGGGACTCTCAAGGTCTGTGGAGAGGGGAGAGAAGGGGGAGAAGCTTGGAGTTATTGCAGATGCCTAAAATCTTACTCGTAGTCGGTAGCAGTTTTCCACGTGTCCGTGTGCTTTATCCTAACTTCATCTTATCAACTTAGTTTTGTGAAACCTAAGAAATGTATTATTATTTTTTCACATAATTTATTTGTTATACATATTGTAAATCGGCACGAGTTCCACGGGATCGTGTGCCAAAGCGCACTCCAAATCTATTTACATAATGTTTACGTATTGGTCAATTATCTGAGAACAAGGAGCAGGTATTATCAAGTTGTGCAAAGTTGTTCAGCAAAAGACTGAAGATGATGTACATAAATAGTGGTTGTGCTTCATTCTTATTAGCTAGCGTACCATACACATAACAAATATGTTGATTAATCAATTATTCGATAACTTATATGAACCTTCATATAAAATCATTATTTCTCTATATTGCCTTGCTTTACAATGATCTGGCCTAAACTAGACTACAATTTCTTTGGTTTACAGTGATCTTGAGCTTAATACAAAGTGTTTTACAAAATGTTTATTAGTGTGAAAGATGGGCCCCTAAATTTTTCCAAGGCGGCCTAAAACCAGGGGGTGCCAACTACAATTTTTTACTTCCGTTTTGATACTATGGTACTTATGCTACGATCGTTTCTAATATAGTTTGTCAAAACTGATTCCATTTACATTCTGTCTCGATTTAGATTTTTTCTAGGCAGTGCAAAATGATATTTGTCTTATATTGCAGTTATCTTCGCAGTCTGTTTTGCCTGTCCCTCCTCTTCGGTACTCAGCACGAGAAGCGGGTGGCTGCTGGAATTGAGCGTGCATGGAACATCTGCCCAGTTCCGTTGCAAGATGAAGCACTCAGTTTCCAGTTACTATTTCTTGTTTTTTTAAAGAAAATTAACTACTTTATTAGGGGAATATTTGGATTTCTTCTTGCTCATGCCAATTGATTGAGTGCACACGCTTCCTTGAGGACAAAATGATTCTCACTTCAACATCTTTGTTGACTTAAATGTCGATAACTGTGATTGTCGTCTCTATGTGTGACAGTTGTTTTTTTAATGACATATTCTTTGGATTATATAATGGTTTTCTGAACTACTTATCTATGTGAATCCTTGCTTCCAAGGGTTTGCATATACCCTAACGCTCTATCAGCTGTTTACCATTGCAAAAAAGCGGAGATGTACCCTTGGCGCCCCAAAATCCTAGGTTTGTTAGGGGCAATTATCGGATGAGTACAAGAAAACGCTGTTGGAGGAAGAGTGCAACTTATCTGGATTTTTTTTTTTTTTGCTTTTGCCATTCCTTCATGGTCGTTTGTTTTGGCAATTCCTTTTGGAATGACTTAATGGCTGTTTCTAAATCGTTTATTAGTTGAGAAGCCAGGAAAATGCACACCAAGGTGCAGGTTTTTATTAGGTTTACGCTTCCCATGTTGTGGCTTCTAAACGACAGTGCCCATGGGCAGCCTACGTAGATGTTGTCGATATTCCTTTCTTACTTTTGTTTCTTTTGCCAGAACAATAATGTTATTTAGTGTAATATATTTTTCTATTTTCATGATTGTATATAAATTGTTTGCCACCCTGTTTGTAATTTTGTGTGTATTATCCTAATTTCATCATATTCAATTTGTTTTAAACCTAAAAAAATATTATCTTATTTTACATGATTTTTATTGTCGTTATAGAAAATATAACTTGAGGTGAAATTCACGGGATCGTGCGCCAAGGCGCACATCTAAATCTAGTTCACAGGAATGTAGGATATCTATTCTTTTGTTCCAAACGGTCTGAAAGAAAATTTTCCTCTAAGGCTCTAAGAATCTTATTCTCCAGAAGAAAATTCCGTTCGTTCCAAACGGGGTCCTAAAATTCTAGCAAGGCAGATCAGAGAGCAGCAAAGATTCTTTTTTTTTATATACATACATTTAAATACGAGTTTCACAAGAAAAAGCTAAATTTCTATGAGTCAGAGAAAATTCCCATGGGTCAAAGAGCGCCAACAGACGATCCTGGACAGATGTATTTCTTGAACAAAGCTTAAACAATCCCACTTTGATATCATATCATGTTTTAAACTCCTGTTAAACGAAGCTATTGAGTACCAGAAAAATCGTTGCTAACAGTGAAAGGACAACCAATTTACATCAAAGCCAATTGGCTGTTCTACTTTTGCTTTCTGATTTCTGTTTCATCTTCACTCAGTTCTCCGAGAAAGAAAATGTTATGCTCAGTTCAGACTCTTTTCTGAAAACATGTCCTTGAAGATTCTTATCTGCTTGATTGCAGCTGTAAGAGTCTTCTTTGCGTGTCATCATGACACAGGCAGCAGCACAGTTGTTGTCAGCTAATGGTGTGGACATCACCTGTTGAACGGTGGGTTCTTCTGAACCGCCTCAGGAGCAAACAACGGGAAGGACTGGGCGGTTCGCCCCCTCTCCCCCCTCGCATCGTGGTGATCAGCATTGAGCTCCCTCCTGTCATCTGGCTGCGCTCTCGTGTCCGCTTCATTCCTTTGAGATCCAGCAACAGCGGCGCTCATAACAGGCCCGCCGAAGAATATCGATTGTCCAGAGTGTGCCAGCCACTCAGAAGGCTGTCCGGATGGCAATGCTGAAGAAGATACATTCATCGGTGTGAGATTTCTACCACGGTTGTTGTAGCTGCCTGGCTCACCACTTGGGTTTTCCAAGAAAGGCGGTGCTCTTGCCGGTTGATCAGCAGCAACGCGGCCACCAGCTCCCCTGGGTCTTGCGGGTGCGGGTGCCACCGACACGTACCGACCGGCGTCTTGATCCCAAACAACCGATGCTCTTCGGTTCTCCCTAACGTAGGACGTGGCTGACTGGAACATTGGGTTGGTGACCTGCTTAGTTGGAGGAACAGGCGGCCTTGGTATTGGCCTCTCTGGTGGTGGAGGTGGGCGGGATGATGGCACATTGATCTGCGTGTGAGGTGCAAGCTTGTGGATGTGGACCGGGCTGCCCACACTGCTGGCGCTCTGCGTGCCAGTCTCGTAGTCATCCTGGCTAGCGAGGCTCTGAGGATACGAGTTCTGAAGAGAAGACAGTTTCAGGCCACCCCTCTGTTCCCTTGCTGCGCTGTAATCAGCACTAATGCTGCTCCTGACACTGCCATTGCCGCTGGAGCTAAGGTCGGCATCATGGCCCCCGCGTGCATCTCTGGGTCGGAGGACAGAGGACGATGCCCGAGCTCTTGCAGCAGCTTTCATTGCCTCATTGCCGTCCAGCTTCGCAAGCTTCCATGAACTGATTTTGACCTGCTTCTTGGCTTTGTTTGGTCTTTCAGCATGTCCTGTGGCATCAGGGTCGATGGTAGATGGTATCACGCCACGCTCCAAATGTGGGATAACTTCGTCTTGCTTCAACATAGGCACAAAAGTCACCGATAAAGCCTCCAAAAAAAATTACTGATCTCTCGAAAAGATACACTATCAGATTGTTTAGCAAGCTTAAAATTCAGAAGGCGGTATGCTCGTTGTCCAATGCTACCTGATCAACGAAAATCCTTGGAGGTGTGCACCATGCACCCTTGTAGTGAAGACCAAGAGAACTTCCGGCGCTGAATCCAGTAGTGGCTGAGTTTGTTGGGGAATAAATAATGTTTACCCTCTCTTCTTCCTCCTCATCTTGAGGTACTTCACTCATAGCTCTTATTGCGACAACATATTCATAAGTTGTGATCCCCTGATACAGAGCAAGCAAAAGAAATGTAACAATCCAATCAAAAAACAGGACCTTTGAATACGTACTACGCAAGGTGGGAATTGCGAGAAAACCTTTCTGATCAATAGCATGTGGAAGATGAACAGCTCTCCTAAAGGTCCGCAAGCAACTAGAGACAGAAGAGTAGATATTCCCTGTACATAAGAAGTACACATTCAGTCAGCTAACGGCATGGTCATACAAAAAAAATAGTGGAATAATTATCTTGCAGGGCTATACAGTTTTAGGCGTCTAATCATGATCTCCAAAATTTAGTAGTTACGGAAATAAAGAATGATGGCTTACCACAATAACTGCAAATGCAGGACGAGATAATCCATAAATCTTGTCATGAATAATTTTTTCCGCATTCTTGTTGATGAAGCACAGAACAAAAACAGCAATGCCCACCCCAACTTCAATAGCAAGCTGTCATGCATGAGGTCAGAAATAAATTAGCTTAGCAAGCAGATGATAAGTGAATAGAAGCTGCAAAAGTGTTATATTATTTTAAATATTATTTAGGTGACAATTAGGTATCAGTTAAGACCACTTTACAGACCCAGAGGAGACTGGTAGTCATCAGAGCAATAAATGTGAAATAGTTTTTGCGTCCAACACAGTTATTTAGCCACTGCAGCAGATGCAAACAAAAAAAATCAGATATGCAAATAAAAACTGAAGGAAAATATAGCTTCTGTGTAAGAAATACCCGACAGTGATGATCAAATCCATCCACACACTTGTCACAACTTCTGCAATGTTTGCTGAATTGACAAACCTGAAATGTTTTCTTCGTAAGTTAGAAAGATCTATATTGCAACCAAGTTTCTTGCTTCGTATAAGAAATTAAGCAAACCCTTCTAGACTCCTTTCTTTTTGTAAATTAGCAAGATCTGGCGGTGTTGGTTTTCATTTTTTTACTTGTATCAAAGTTAGTGCAGCACTCTAAACAGATAGGACCTGTTGATAAGATGTGAGACATGGGAAATAAAACATTTCAAACTCAAACATCCGCATATATGACTGCACCTCAGCGTTACATAATGTGCAGAACAATGCACCTTCTCCATCAACTTCATTCTCTAAATCATCAGACTTCCTGCAATCCTCCTTACTAAACAAAGCACAAATGAAGCCTCCAATGTAGCACCCTGATCTTCTTCTTGGTGATTGCACACTTATATTTATATTTGTATCCATAGCTGCTAAATCTCCTTGGTTAGAACGCACATTTTGAGAGCTTCTACAAGTAGATGTGGGGGAGTTTGTTCCAGTAGCAATGCCAGTTTCCCCAGGCAAATTTGTGCCCTGCAAGCCAGCATTACTTTCTGGTGCATTGACATAACCATCGTCAAACTTTGACATGATCCCAGAATCTGCAGGGTTTATAGTAGTGCACCGGATATAAAGGACGAAGACAGCAAATGCCTGAAGGAATTGCCACGAAGAATGTAAATAGTAAACACATAGAACGTAAAAAAAAAGCAGAGAAAGTAACAATCCTTAAATGATGAGAAATAAATACAATATAGGTGCAATATGGCAGGCTTACCACAGGAGTGTAGATACCAATTGCGACATACTCAAGGATTTGCGTTCCAACCAACGGTGCAAACAAGACGTAAAACACAACCACCAGAATGAAGAAAACTAAAACTGCAATGATCTGTTCAATAAGAGATTAAGAACGTAGTCATTCCCCGGTTCAAAAGTATGAAATGGTCAACTTCAAGACATATTTGGAATTTCTATCAGTGTATCAGCTGAACCGGAAAATGTGGGATGAAAAAACGCGTAGAGGCATATGACCAACTATCGATAGCGGAACCTATGAAATGCACCGCCCAAATTTGTCGCATATATATTGCTTTCTTACATCACAATAAAGGTCTTGTCTTTGCAGGGCATTACAGACAGGAACAGTCCAACACCGCAAGTTTTTCTCCTCTTTTAACACAATTAAACACAAAAGTTTTGATTTCAGAGGAATTGCATATTGTAGAATCAACGGTACAAGTCCGGAAATTTGCAAACACTATAAAGCTAGTACTAAAGGGGATCATCCAGATAAATAAATAGGATCGTACCAAAGGGTATTCCCGCTTCAAAACTACAAAAGACAACCCAGGTTCATGCCTAGTAGAGTAGTAGATTGATGAATCCGGTATTAAAGGAGCCTGCCTTAGATAAATTCTCCCAAACATGCTTTATTTTTCTTTCAAGAACACAAAATTCACGCAGATCTTGAACAGGTCGGAGAAAATCCCCTCTTGCTAAAAACCAGGAGCAAGAATCATCCTCGCGAGCATTGCGGCCTAGAGACTGAACGCCGATTAAATAACTACATTTGGCATTTATCTCCTCCAATCAACGACAAAACGGGAGTAGAAGACGAATTATCAACTGAATTCTCGCTGCTGATCTGAACTGAATCCCCCGACATTATCGCGGCCCTGGCAAGGCAGTCCACACGAGTTGAACTCGCCTAGTAAATTCTACCACTGTAAGAAAGAAGAGAAACAGGCCGTCGAAAATCTCACCTGGAATGTGTGTACCGGAGGCTGCCATCCGTTCTTCCTCACCATGGCGGCCCCCTCTTCCTCCCTCCTCTCTCGCCGCCTTTGCCCCTGGTTTCTCGAGGGCAGTCGGAGACCGGAGACGAACAGAACGAGGCTGGAGATTTCTTTCTTTATAAAAAGAAAAGGAAAGAACGAACCTCACTCACGCTCACACAAACCTTCTCTCCCTTCTTTTCTTCCTTGTTTCCTGGTGATTATCTTTTACCGGGTTTGGGTTTCCGTTGCTTTCTCGGTGCTTGTTAGTTGGGGATCAGTTGAGGGCTGGCGCGGAGGAATCTCGTGGCCTTCCCGCGGAGAGAGAAGAGAAGACTGAAGCAAAGTCAAAAGGGCGCTTCAGTCTCGGAACTGAAGCTGTGCAGCAGAGAGCTTTGCCTTTTCTAGCCTCACTCTCTGCTCTGCCTTAAATTCGCAGGTATTTCATGTCAAAAGAAAAAGCGAGTATTTTTCCTCTGGAAACGGACAGAATTACTATACTAAATGTTGGCTGGATTCGATACTACGTGGTACAGTACTGGACACGTATACAAAGTACTACGATAGTGTTTCTCAAATGTAAACAAATGGAATTGAGATTGCAGTACTCCTACTCAACCAAGCCTCAATCCGGTAGTACTATAAAATAGTTGCTTGACCTGAAAGCATGCATGCATTGAATGAAATTAATTAATAATCATGCTCTAGGTGGCACGTACTAAACAACCTGATCCTCAATTTGTACTATCTATGTATGCTAAGCTAAGCGTCATGTCGATGTGTGGGGTGCAGCCAAAGGAATGTTGGCCTCGTTTTTTAGCAGAAAGAACAATTAAGTGTGGTGAGCGCAGGTAGATGAGTGCCGGATCGACTGATTGCCGGGCGTTAATCAGTCGATAATGATGCATCACATTTCAAGAAGTGCCAACCACTTTCTATGGTTTCTTCTCCCGGCAGGTGTGGTCTCTTCTCCTGGGCAGGTGTTCTCCTGGTCCAACACCTTTTTCTTCATCCTCGTCTTGTTCCTCGTTGAGGATGCTCATCCTTTGCCTTTTTGTTTTTTTATTCTTGTGGTTATTTTGTGTTTCAGCTTTTGAGAAGCTTCTTATGCTTTTCTAGGTAGACGTGTTTCTTTTAGGGCATGGCCAACGGGTGGCTTGAACTGACTGCCCTGCAGGCCCAACTCGGTTCGGGTGTCAAATGATAGGCTCGGATGCTGCTCTGGGGGTTGTCAGTACTCTCCCTAGGGCTGGTCATAGTGGATAGTATCATATAGTAGTATCATGTATATGATATTTTTGTATGATACTACATCTATAATGCATAGTATCATAGTTTTACAATATTTATTGATTTGTAGAATCCCATACAAATTTGCGTACAAGATTTATTTGACACTAACTTTTCTCGTGATATGCGCCATGATACGGTATCTATCTATGATACTCTAATATCCTCTCTCCTCCATAAATACCTGCCACATCGATTAACATTTTTGGTGGGTCTAGGATGCATGATACTAGCTAAGATACTACCACTATAGCTAGCCTAGGAAGAAGTTGCATCTCCGATAGAAAAGGTGTGGAGAGACGAGAGAGGAAGAGAGAAATGAGTGCATATACTTGACGAAAGAGATTGGTAGCCCAAGCTTTTGGGTTGGATGGAAAACAAATAAACTACTGCCTCACGTCTCCCTAGGAGTTGTTAGCTTCGGAAGCAGTATCACTGTATGCCACCATACATTGGTGCCCTTAACATGAAAAGATCATGATGGACAGACCTAGCAGACTCATTTTATTCTAGTGGTGAGATTACATTTTACAAAAAAGGTCTAACAAGTTGCTAGCATAGCAAACTGGCCTTGTAATTTTACACAAAGAACCCTAGACTAAATAAAGTGAAAGCAATCGAGTCCTTCTCCATTGCTCAACTGATCTCGCTTGCACTCATGCCTAGCAACGCCGCTGCCTAGGACACGCCACTTGGGATGATGTCGCTGTGACTTGGCAGGATAGAGAAGAGTAAGGCCTACGCATCGTCTTCACATCTGCAGGTAGAAGCATGACCATCTCATGGCCTAGATAAGCAAGGGAGAGATGGGCACGGTCATCGCAAGTCTCGAGCTTGAGAACAACCGGGAACGTCTGTAGCCTGGCTTCCAACCTCATGTCTGAAACCATCACCTCGGTGGTTCGAGATCGCAGACTAGCCGGCACACACCATCATATCTAAGCCACCACTGGGCCTTTATTGAAGGGGATGCAGTGGTGAGGTCACCTCCATATCTGGCTCCAGCCACTGGAGTACTGCAAATAGGAACCACACCACCAACCACTGGTCGCAAGCACCGTAGTTGAGCTCCCCGGCGGCATAACGCCAAATCCCTTGGGAATAGACAAACCTAGCTCACCAACTACTACTATGCACAGAGGGGGGCAACTCACTCCAGTTAGCGAGGCTGCCAGAGGAGAAGGGGAGAGGAGCCATGAGGAACTAGGAGACTCTCAAAAAGCGATGCGAGGAGAGAGAAGAAACTGGGGGGAATGAGAACCCAACGTGTTTGTTAATGTTGTAGTAGGCTCCACCCCAGGCCGCGCCACCACCTCTCTTTTTCCCTTCGGGCATCCGCATCCGTCCATCCAAAGCCCTAGATGAAAGGTCTTGACCTAAAAACGCCTATATAAAGGCCCCCCGACGCGTCTCAGAGAGGAAGCAGCGCATATCACAGAAACACCAAGATATAGTCATCACCAGCGAAGATTGGAGGGGGAACCTCTGCCGGAGCCGCCACCGGAGAGATCTCCTACCCCTCCAAGATATACGTCAACACCACCAAGATAAGAGTAGCCCACCCCTGGACAATGGGTTTGTGGTGGTAACTTGATCCAGTGTCTCTATGTATGATCATGGTTGAAGTCCATATGTTGTGCCTTGTATGATTATGGATCTATCTATGTAATTCCTATGGTGGATATTATGGTGTATGATGATACTTGATATGCATTTACGGTTGTGTTGGAATATTTATGGTTTAAATCATACTTCAGAGATGCTTCTATGATATGCATTTGTGGTTGTGTATGATGATACTTGATATGCATTTACGGTTGCGTTGGAATATTTAATTCCTTGTTTACCTTTGTCATGAGGTACTTGACACAACCAAGTGTAGGTAGATGGGAGAGATATGATCCTTCACATAACAAATAAATCATTGCATCTATGTCTAAAGTGTTTACCATATACTAGTATGATATATGGATGACCGAGTGATAGACAACGACATATGGATTGAGTGACATGTCAATGCATCACCACATCCTTTATCTGGGAGTAAAAAGGGATGTGTATGATGTGTGGTGTGACAATAACCAACGATGTCCTTACGAGGGTGATAACAACAACACAAAGGAGTACTTCTTTCAACTATGTTTTTTTAGGACATGTAGTCATCATAAACATTACCATTAAACATAACTATTGTGTGTATTTTTTATTATCTATAACATGATCACCACCATAGATCGAGAGAGGGGATTTACTGAACCCATGAACCCATGTCCATTGTTCCTATACTATAAAACCTTTGTCTTGTCCTCTTGAGTTGAAAGAGGATTGGGATACTTCGCATTACTATTTTGTTACACTTATTTTCTTTAATCAAACCAACTTCCATTATTCCCTAAAATTGACTAGTGCATAATAAACTAAAACTTGTGACGCTTTAGTTGTAGGGAATATTAGCTTTTCCTTCTTACTCCTGTGGATTGATACCCTACTTCCACATTGAGAGGTCCTACAATGATTCCCTGCTCTTAGGGGTTATCAAGCACTTTTCTAGCGCCATTGCCGGAGAGCATAGTGCCAATGTTTTTATTCTCGTGTGCACTAGACATGAGATTTATTTTCATTTTTACATTTAGTTTTATTTCCATTTTGTTTTACATCTTGCAATCATCTAAGCTTGTGGAGGTTTAGCTCTTCAACTTGTTTAGTTGCGAGTTTCTCTTAGATTTACTTTCAGTTTAGTATCTAGTTTTATTTGCATCATACTTCTGGGCGCCATCTTCATCAATTTGGAGCTCATCTCCTTCATAACCGCCTCCCTCTTCATCATCTAAGGAGCACCATCTTCATCAACAAGGTGCAAACAACCCAGTGAGTCTTTTCTTTTGCTTCTTATTTACTTTTCTGTCTTTTTTTGCTTTATTTGGATTTGTCTCTGGTTTTTCTTCTCCCCCTTGCTTTTAATTTCAGTTTTGCATCTCTGGTTTTCCTTCTCCCCCTTGCTCCTTTACTTTCCAGTATTGTTTTTTTTACTTTTTATTTATACACAAAAATCCATAAAATTAGTGTAGTCTTTAAGATATGGATGTCCAAACTATGAGAACTTACTACAAATATAGATCAACTAAAGAAGGAAATAGAATATATGAATTTCTTGAACACCTCAATGACATGGCCATTGACTTTTGTGAGCTACATGCTATAACTTGCTGGAAAAGACTATAAACACTTTCAATACCAATGAAACTGGTTCTCCACTTGTCACTACTCGGGATGTTATGCACAATACCGTGAAGCCCCAGAGGAAGACCGTCACTCTTAGTGATGATGATGATGGTTCTCCGGTGGTGATGTGGGGATACAAAGAGGGTACCTTAGGACGAAGACGTCCCGTGCGGCATGGGAGGCCCATTGCCTACTAGCGGCCGCTCCTACCTAGGCTTGCACAAGGGAGACTTGGCCCAGCGCCTTCCAAGTTGGTACAAGATGACCACGATCAAGACACCCTGAGGACTTGCCATATAAGACATCAAGCATAGTTCGTGTCATAGTCGTGCTCCCTAACCCGCATCGAGTCGGGATACCTTGTAATCTCCATGTGCCTTTCGCCTTTATGAAGAGGCATGTGAAGACCCCTAGAGAGATACACATAGGCAACAGACAAGCTCTTGCTGTATTAACTTGCCTCAACACTATTCACCTAGCCTAAGCCGTCGGGTAACCCTGTAATCATCATACATATAATAAAGTAGCAACACATAGGGTTCTGCAACCATCATGTAACCTGAAGCTGGGTACATCGCGTACTAATCCCGTCCTTGGTAGCACTCAACGACTTCCTCCCCTAACTCGTCATCCTGATATGACTACTACCATGTGAAATAGCATGTCTCCCTTAAGTTGGTTTTGGTATTGATGACAACGATTGGGTTGAACTAATTATTTGTCTAAGAATTGTAGGTTTTAATTGATGATAATATTTGTAAAAATATGGCCCAAAAAGATTGAAGAGCTCCATCGGTGTCCTATTATTTTCCTCTTTCTATCAATGAAACATTTTATTGGAGAAGAATTTGGGATCTGCCATATTTATTCAAAGATATTACAACTGGGAAATTTATTCTCGGTCAAGAATTATTGAAGAAATGAAAAGGAAAAAGAAGAAACGGAGAAAATGAAGAAGAGGAAGTGGGGGGTACCTGGCCGCGCCGGCCGGTGGTACCACCGCCACGCGGTGGCTGGTGGCGCCGCACCACTGCTGCACGCGCTACCGCCGAAGGGGTCCGGCTTCCAGTACCCCGCGCGCCATGACCGGTACCGGTACCAGTGTACAGGGCCATGTTGCGCAACTCGGCTGGCCGACCCTGGCCGGTTGCTTCAGGCTCTCGGGCTGCCTATCGCCCGCCTCCACGTGCGTCTTCTAGCCGTTGGGAGTGTCCCCGCCGATAGTACCGGCCACACCTTGGGGTACTACCGGCATGAAATCTCCCCAACTGGTGGATCTGAGAAAGGAGGTATAAATAGATGCGTTTCTTCTCCGCAGCGCCTCATGACTTGAGTATCATCTTGACTCCATTGTTCTGAGCTTCATTTCCCTAGACCTCTCTACTCCCCCACTCAAACCTCTTAATACTTGAGGATTTGGTAGAGAAGACCTACATCTATATCTCCACCAAAAGAATTAGTATTTCACCATCATATTCTTTGTGGATCTTTGTGACGTGACCTCGAAGCTAATCTTCGTGTAGAGCTTTATGGTTGCATCTTGGGAGCCTCCAATTCGGCTGTGAATGTGTGCCCCAAACTTTGTGTAAAGGTGTCGGTTGCGACCTTCAAGGCAACCGCTTAGTGGAGCGTGAGCTAGGCCTTCGTGGCGGTGCTCGCCGGAGAATACGGTGAAGCCTTTGTGGCGTTGGAAGGCCTTCGTGCACCACACCCCTCCAACGTAGACGTACTTCCCATAGCAAGGAATGAACTAGGGGAATTATACCCTTGTGTCTCCGCGTGCTCCACCTCGGTTACTTCTATCCTTTACCGCAATTTACTACTTGTATCTTGTATATTGTATTGCTTGCTTGCATCTTGTCATATAGGTAAATTCACATAGTTCACATCTAAAGAGTTTACCTTTTGTGTCAAGCCTAAATTTGAAAAATAATTAAAATTTGATTAAGCACCTATTCACCCCCTCTAGGTGCCATACGACCCTTTCACCGTGACTTTCCCACGACATTCGGCGCCCACTGTGGAGCACCAGGCGTCTAGAGTTGATTTCCAGATGGGAACACTCGACGGGATGGCGTCGACGATCGTTGTCGAAAACCTGATCCAATTCGGGAGTCTGGCGTTCATCAACGACGACTTCACCTAGCAGCCTGCCACTTGTTCTTACACCAGTGGCAATGCCATGCCAATCGGCGACATCGACATCTTCATCGGATACATCAGTGTCGCAGGCGAGGGCAACGTTCGTTCGAAGACCGATAACCTCAGCGACGGGTCCTGAGGCTAAACAGATTTGATCTACCCTCTCCTCTACACAGATTGGTCTCTCTTTGAAAAGAGCATTTTTTTTATTGGGATTTCTATTTTCGTGCCCTCAGGTCCTTAGTTGTACTCAGTTTTCCCCATCCCCTTAGTTTTTCCTCAGTTTTCCCCAAGCCTTTGTCTGAAACCCGCAGAAGGAGCTCAGACGGAAGGAATCCGTTTATTTGAACGTTCTGTGCTGACGTGTTGTGCCGCGTCGTCTGTGGGGCCGCGTCGTCCGTGGGCCGCGTCGTGTGGGGTTGGTAGGAAGGGACCGCGTGGGACAGCACGAGACCGTGTTTGGTTGTACGTGAGAGCTGGGTTTTGTCTCTCTCGGCCCAAATTGGCATTTTTAAGAGCACCTTTTCCCCTCTTTCTCTCTCTATCTTTTTCACCAAATTAGTATCAAATCTAGAGAAGCTTCTATTTCTGTCTTTCTTCAATTATTTATGCCTTTTGGCCCTCATTTTTTTGCCCAATATGGCAGCAAATCTAGTAGCAAATCTAGAAGCTAGTATATGATAAATTCACAGCAGCATAATCAGAAAACTAAGTATAATACATAAACTGCATACAGCAGCCAAAAGCAGCCAATAACGTTGTTAATGTTCACGACAAACTAAGCTGAAAAAAATACAAGACGCACGCAATGTATGGACAACGAGAAGATTAGGATACCCCAGGATGAATGAATTTGTTCTTCATTCCTCATATATTTCTTCGTCGCTCCATTCGTGCATTACCCCAAGGAAATATTCATTGAACTCCTTCCGTCTGCAGTGTGCGGCCAATACATCCTCCAAACGGTATGGCTTGTGTTCATTTGTCATACCGTAGTTTCATATTCTATCCACATGTAGTGGCCACTCATCCCATGCCTTTGTATCATGAAAGTACTCTCTGATATAACCTAAATCCGCGTAGTAGATGCAGTTAGGTCGAAGTGTCGGGTGCACTCTGGTGTCGACGGAGATACACCGGATATAATTCACGAAGAAGGCATTATTGCCAATGTTAGTGACCGGATGGAGAGAGCGGCTCTGAGTATCCACACGGTACACCAATGGTTTGCTCGCCAAAGGCATGTTGACCAACAACCCAAGCAGCAGATCACCACCCGACTTCACAAGGTAGAACTTGTCATTTCCAAGTTCTGGAAATGAAATTAGTGTCTCCATCTTGACAGTGCTCGCGCGCTGCTGCAACTGTACATTGGTGCACACTATTCTTCCGGACTCAAAATTGTCCACAGCTACTGCATACAGTTCACCATTGAACGGGGTAATGCAACGCAGACAATGGTTCTCGATCGAAAATCTTTCTTCTCCCCAATCTTCATATACATCCTTAGTTGGAGTGCTCTCATCGACCCAACCAATTTCCGGCGGGTAATGTGCGGCAACGAAGACCATAGTCGGGGATTTGATTATAGCGACTGAATCCAAAAAAACAGATGGCGTCTGCGCCTCAAACATGGTGTTCGATTTCTTTTCTGAGTGGGTTCAGAAGCCGTATCTTGTGCGGCGGGTTCTTCTGGGCAAGCACGATGACGCCACGGCAAAAGCCGACGAAGTAGTATCTAAAATATATTGATGAAGATAACATTCAGCACTAAGATGTTTAAGATTGAAAATAAAAAGGTAGATTAACCCTATAGATATGGAGGAATTTGAACCTTGCATGAACTTCCGATAGATCTATGGTGACGTAGCGTGATGTGCCGAGTTGGAGGAAGGTGAACTCAGTGACGCGTGGAAGGGCGTGGTCTAGCATGATCCATTCGTGCAGGTGCACATCGGGCTCAGGTAAACCTGAGCGCCAATTTCTACAGACTTGCCTCATAGCAGAGTAGGTGTCCGCGTACTCCTCGTTCGCGAGTAAGCATTCGCCGATCTTGTGAAGTGGTCCATCAGCCGAGAGAGAGGCCCAGTTCACGGAGGCGCCATGCTTGGATGCGCCGCCCTCGGAGGCGTCGGGCTCAGCGGCGACTGGCTCGGCAGCGGCGGGCTCGGATGCGACGGGCTCGGAGGCAACGGGCTCGGAGGCGACGGCCGCTGGCGCATTCTTCTTCTCCATCGCCGGCAGGGTAGCGCGCGTACGGCGGTTGGGGTTTTTTCGATTTGGAGAAGTTGATGGGATGTGAGAGGCGTGGTTTCGTGCGTGAGCGAGAATGAGACGTCTCGTGTGCGAGAGGGAGGGAGAGAGGGGCTTACGCGTCCTAAATGCGACCCGCGTCCTATGCGTCCACTATT
Source organism: Lolium rigidum (assembly GCF_022539505.1). Classification (NCBI taxonomy): domain Eukaryota; kingdom Viridiplantae; phylum Streptophyta; class Magnoliopsida; order Poales; family Poaceae; genus Lolium; species Lolium rigidum. The sequence goes on along the minus strand of NC_061508.1, from coordinate 114,097,635 downwards.
GCACGTCTGCACCGCGACACGCGTCAACAATGGCACGTCTTCCACTTCTGCACCGCAACACACGTCTTCGAGTCTAACCCTGGAAATTTAGATATACTCAGGTATACCCTCGAGTCATATACTAGCATTTTTTGTGTGCTCAGTTTTCGCCTTGAGTGCTAATACTGGCTAGTGCAATATACTCAGTTTTACCCTCAAGTGGCTGGTCAACGGAGAGTCAACAAATGGGATTAACTAGTTAAATGAGTTATTTAATGTGCAAAAAATTCCGAAAAAGAGTGGCACTTACTCATGGAGTCTTTACCACAAATTGCCACTTCTCAAATCATAGATAAATCATAGATAAATCAAGTTTTACCATAAATTGCCACTTCTCAAATCACCTAGTAGCTATAAAGGTGCATGGTTTTCCATAATAAGCCCTACCCAAAACAGCTTTCCCCAAAACATACTTTGTCTGAATGAGGCCATAATTTTCACACTCATGTATATTTGTATTGCAAATAGTTTGAGGTAGGCCAAGATGGGTTTCTTTGTACAAAACACGCATTTTCCATTTTTTAAATCTCATATTTGAATCCCTTAGTCTGTTTACTACTCACTTGCCCTTGGTTTCTTGATACTACTCAGCTTTGCCCTCTCCCTTCACAAACTCTCACAGACGCCCAACATTGCCCTGATTGGTCTAGCCCATGTCACGCGGATCGTGCCCGCCAACCGTTGATCGTATGATCTAACGGGTAGGATAACCCCTATCTCTCTCTCTGGTCGGGGCCACCACCCTCTCTCTCTGTCGGCGGTTAGCTTCCACCCTCTATGTATGCGAAAGGGCGGTTACCCAGTACGCTAAAGTTTGGTTTTCTGCATTATTTTCCACGAGCTAAATTATAAACTCTTTTTAGGCATTACTTTTCAGGCAAAAAATGATAAACCATCACCGATTTGTTGTAGCCATTACTTTTCACGTAAAAAATGATACACCATCACCCATTTCTTGTAGCCATTACTTTCCACGCAAAAAATGATAAACCATCACCGATTTTGTTGTAGCCATTACTTTTCACGCAAAAAATGATACACCATCACCCATTTCTTGTAGCCATTACTTTTCACGCAAAAAATGATAAACCATCACCGATTTTGTTGTAGCCATTACTTTTCACGCAAAAAATGATACACCATCACCCATTTCTTGTAGCCATTACTTTTCACGCAAAAAATGATACACCATCACCCATTTCTTGTAGCCATTACTTTTCATGCAAAAAATAATACACCATCACCCATTTCTTGTAGCCATTACTTTCCACGCAAAAAACGATAAACCATCACCGATTTTCTTGTGGCCATTACTTTACACGCAAAAAATGATAAACCATCAACGATTTGTTGTAGCCATTACGGTAAAATGATAAACTATCACGCATTACCATTTCTTTTAGGCATTAATTTTCACGGTAAAATGATAAACTATATCACGAAGTTCCATTTCCGTCAAGGTAGTCCGCATTACTTTTTTGTTGAGATATATACCCCCACAACGGTCATCTCCTCCTTAATTTATTGTGTAAACCCCCACAACGGTCATCTCCTCCTTAATTTATTGTGTAAACCCTCACCAACGGTCACCTCCTCCTTAATTTATTGTGTAAACCCCTACAACGGTCATCTCTCCCTTATAAACACCCACACGGCCATCCCATTGCCATGGCTTCCACGTCTCGGACGCGGACCGGAAGGGGAAGGGGAAGGGGAAGTGGATCATCATCATTGCCACCACCACCGTCAACACTACCATTGATCATAGAGGAGTTCTTCATCGTCGTCTATGAAGACCCTTTGGTCAAGAAGGTACGTACGCGTTCCCACATATATGATGCATGTGATTAATTATGGGCATGTTCTAAAAAACCTTTAATTTCAAACGATCGGCGCTCGATATCTTTGCAGGCACTCCCAAAAAGGTTTGCTGACTATCTTGACGGCCAGGAGCCAGCTAAGGTGTATCTGCGAGCAGCTGACTGCGGTCCTCGTCTCTGGACCGTGGAGGTCCTATTTGACGGACAAGGCCGGATGTAGCTCGACAAAGGCTGGGAGAATTTCGCCATCGCGCACGGTGTGGATTTTGGCTGCTACGGACACTTCAAATATGAAGGAGATGATGTGCTCACAGTGAAGGTGTTCGACGGAACAATGTGCAGGAGGTACTACTACTCAGACGACGAAGATACTGACGATGAAAGCGACGACGACGTGAAGCCATGCATCCATCCCCTTTAGATAAGGGGATTATGACCAAGAATATATATGCAGCCTCATATGCATCGATTTAGAGATCTAGCTATTTTCTATATATTATGCATGTAAAAAATAATATCGCATTTCCACTATTATTCGAGCACCACAGCCTCCAAACGATACCGATGCCGATGCCGATATCGGCATGGTCAGAACTGCTATGCTCGCCGCCATTGCTAGGTCACCGTCGGGATGCACAATGTTTAGCATAAGAGTCACTTTAGATTAAGCTGCGAAAATAGTCACCTGCCATGGGCTGAGGCGGCCCCACAGAGCGGCTCTATATTATATTCTCTAAATAAATAGACGACCCCATCGGTCATTGGCTGCGGAGGCCCCACACAGCGGCAATATATGATTTTCTATAAATAAATAGACGACCCACTGGTCATTGGCTGCGGTAGCCCCATAGAGCGTCCCCATTTGTCATTGGCAGCACCGCGTATATAATCAGGAAATAAAACGGCCCACGCGTCAGCGATAGATGGATGGCTACCCGTCAGCACGAGACGGTCAGAGAGGAACTGCCCTGACGGTAACGGTAAGGCCTCTGACCTGATGGCAACCCGCGTCTTCGAGGGGTTTCAAACTAGAGGGAGGGGAAAACTGAGGAAAAACTAACGAGCTGGGGAAAACTGAGTACAACTAACAAAGCAGGGGGCACGAAAATAGAAATCCCTTTTTTATTTAATATTTTATTGCATTTTACTTTCAAGCAACAAGCACATGACCATTGTCTCGGGGATGGCCCCCGGTAGGCCAAAGGTATGGCAAAGTTGCTATGTTTCTTTCTTAAAGATACCGGATTGAAGGTCAATCCGGATGGTTTATGAAGTTGGCAAGAGCCAAGTTAAAACCTACCGGTATCCCAGGAGGGGTATACCGGAGCTTAGGAAACAAGAGAGGTACCGGAGTACCGGTATGATTTCACTGTAGCCTGTCGACACACTGGTCAAAGATTCTCTCCAAGGCTAGAGGACAAGAATGAGCTAAGCAAAGCAACTTTAAACGAAGCCCTGGCGCCAAATCAGGAGATGACATAAAAGCTACCGGAGGATGTCATCGTTCCCTGATTAAAGACATACCGGTGTCACCTGAGGCCAAAGAAGCTTTGTAAAGTAAGTTGTCTAGTCAAAGATACCATTAGGGTTCCTTCCCTTGTAAGCCACCCTCTTCCCTATATAAGGAGAGGGGGCACACCCCTGCGGGGGACATGCGATTCACTACTAGAGATTTTTCTGTAGAGGATAGAGAGCTGGTACTGTTCATCTTCAACCTCTGGCCAAGGCCAAGTTCATCAATAAAGATATCGGTTTCTACCCCAAATCCATCCCTTTGTTAACCAAACCCTCCCCCGAATCCTCTAGCGCACATTCGGCCCCAACTTAAGCCATCCCATGGCATCTGTTTGTTCACCACGACGACAGTTGGCGCCCACCATGGGGCCAGCAGCTACGCTTGCTGGAGTTCATATTCGGGCGGGCCTCCTCACCGTCTCCGGTGAGCGGGTGGTGTCTGCACTTGTTCAGCGTCTCTACTCGCTGGACTTCATCAACGACAACGCGGGCTGCTTCGCCAACGGCAGCAAGTTCCCCAAGAACGGCCGCATCATCGAGTTCGGCAGCCACCGCGTCTACTTCGGCACCGTCCCTATGCGCCAGTGCCCCTCGCCGGTGCTGGTGGCGTCGGACCCGCCAAGCTGGCTGTGCGCTGGCCACGCCACCGGCAGCGTGGAGGTGATGATGGCCGGCGTAACAGGCGCCGGCAAAGAAGTTGTTGAAGAGGGCGCTGGGCGCACGGCGTCCACGCGCCCGGCCAAACCACCGCTCGAGCGCGGCGAGGGCGTCGCCGGAACATCTTCAGCGGCACCGGAGGCAACCCCACTGCAAACGGCCATGAACGTGCTGGCCACGCCCATCGCGCCAAACGCCGATGCGGCGGCGACACAAGCTGAGCTGGAGGCACAGCGACAGAAGCTGCTCTCCGGAGGTGCGGACATCCTCAAGGCACAGCGCGAGCTGAACCTAACCCTACGTGAGTACAACGCTTCCCATGGCTTTGCTTCTGTTAGGGCGCAACCGGTTAGAGTTGCAGAGCACCGGCTTAAGGCACGCAACCTAGATCAGGATTTGCGCAAGGAAGTGCTTGCCGGAAAGAGCGCGTCAGTATCTTTGAGTGTAGTGGAAAAGCCTAAGTATAGTAGTCCGGATAAAACAATCAAAGCTGCTAGGGCTGCTGTACTGATGTGTGAGTCGCTATCCGGTGACGCTCTGGCAAAACAACAAGAAAGAGTCAGAGAACTGCTTGACATGATAGAGATACAAAATGCTGAGGTTGCCAGAATCAACAAAGCAGCAGTAGCGTCAAAATCGACCCGGTCGACTAAAAATGCCGGTAGCAAATCTCATTGGCAGGCATCGTCCCCCCATCCGGACCGACGAAGAGAAAAAGAGGGAAATGCGCGGCAGATGACCGTGTATGATCCGGTTCTTGCCGGAAAGCAACAAGCCGGGCACTATGAGGCCGGTAGAAAAAATCAAGGGGCAGGTCACGGCTACGCCGGTGATGACAATGCCGGAAATGCTTATGCTGGGAACGCTTATGCCGGTAGAGGTGAAACCGGACAAAATTATCGAGCGCCTAGAGCAGCTTATGTTGAGGAGATGCCACCACCAAGGTACCGACAGGCAAGAGCCGTGGTACCGAAAAGATACGATGAGGCTAATTCCGGAATGGAACGAACCGGAGCCTACCGGAACCCTTTGGGGGACCGTGTGGGAGAAAGATGCCTGCCATGCCAGGATGCGAGGCACAGGCTGAACAGAGTGCATCTTTCCGAGATGATCGAAGCTGAGGGTCTGCCCAGTCCACAATGCTTTGGCCCGCGGAAGATGAGAGAGGAACCGCCGGTACGCAACTTCCAGTTGCCCCGGGATACAAAAACGTACGATGGCACGACTAAGCCGGAAGATTGGTTGGCTGATTATGTCACAGCTGTTTACGTCGCTGGTGGCGGAGGAACAGCTAACGGTGGAGGAAACCGGCGCTAGGCGGTGAGAATCATACCATCCTTCCTAGTGGGACCGGCACGGATTTGGCTTTACAATTTGCCAAAGGGAAGCATCAATGGTTGGCTGGATTTTGAAGAAGCCTTTGTGAGCAACTTCAACAGTACGTACCGGAGGCCAAACAGGCCGCAACAGCTCGCTCTATGCCAGCAGCGCTCCAACGAAACAGACCGGGACTTCCTGACCCGATGGAACTCAACAAGGAATACGTGTGAAGGGGTGATAGAAGCACAAGCAATTCCTTGGTTTTGCCATGGGTGCGGGAGAGGATCTCCGCTGTGGCAAAGGCTACAAAGGAACATGCCAACCACACTGGCTGAAATGATCCGGGTGGCAGACAGCTATGCGCTGGGAGACCCAATGCAACCGGCAGTTCAAGCTGAGCCGGCGCAAACCAATCAGCCGCGCCAAGATCAGCACCGGGATAACCGGCACAACAAAAGAAGGGAAGATTTTCCGGATCGGAGGTATGGTCCACAGCAAGTAGCCGCGGTACAGGACAATTCCGGTGCCGGCGGGAGCTAGAGACAAAGGACAGAAACACCACCTTGGGTCGGTCAAAAGAAGCAGTGGGTTGAGAAAAAGCTGTGGCAGGATCAGGAAAAATACACCATGGAATCCGCAATGGATCAACCATGCCGGTGGCATACACTGAATCCGGCAAGACCGGCAAACCACCTGATAAAAGATTGCTCCTGGACCAAGAGATTATTGGAAAAGGGTGATGCGCGTAGATGTACACGTCCGTTGGGAACCCCAAGAGGAAGGTATGATGCGCACAGTGGCAAGTTTTCCCTCAGAAAGAAACCAAGGTTTAATCGAACCAGTAGGAGCCAAGAAGCACGTTGAAGGTTGATGGTGGCGAAATGTGATGCGGCGCAACAAGCAGGGATTAGGCCAGTGCGCGCTATGGCTCCTGCTGGTCGGTCAAACAGTTTCTTTCTGAGGGGAAAACTTTGCCGCGTTTACGGGGTTCCAACGGACGACCCGCCGCGCATCACCCGCACCCTAGTCTCTTGGTCGAGGCAATCTTTTGTCCGGGTGGTTTTGTCTTTACTTGTGCGCCGGCATGGTTGATCATCAGGCGGGTTCCCTGGTGTGTTTTTCTGATCGCCTTGCAGCTTTTTCTCGGCCCGCCATTTCTTTTGTTCTGGACTGGAGGTGATGTTTCTGTCGCTTGTCTCCCGCCGGCGCCGGCAGCACGGCTACTACTATGTTGTTCTTTTACGCTCCGATCCGAGATTTCCTTCTAAATTTGTTGTGCCGGTATCCCAGTGCTGACGCGGCTAACATAACGAACTACCGGTTGCGCAGATCTCCCAGCATAACGCCACTTATCCCATTGTGTGGTGGCGTGTTTCTGC
>NC_061508.1:114071306-114090805 GCF_022539505.1 Lolium rigidum | reverse complement strand
GCTATCGCTGCTTGTTTAACAAGCATCACAGCACATTGTCAGCAGACATCGCATGTTTACTTCTGCAATATTACTACCATCAACTACACGCCAGCAAGCTATTTTCTGGCGCCGTTACCACTGCTCATATTCATTCATACCACTTGTATTTCACTATCTCTTCGCCGAACTAGTGCACCTATTAGGTGTGTTGGGGACACAAGAGACTTCTTGCTTTGTGGTTGCAGGGTTGCATGAGAGGGATATCTTTGACCTCTTCCTCCCTGAGTTCGATAAACCTTGGGTAATCCACTTAAGGGAAACTTGCTGCTGTTCTACAAACTTCTGCTCTTGGAGGCCCAACACTGTCTACAAGAATAGAAGCACCCGTAGACATCAGGAACCTGCACAACACAACCAAAGTACTTTGCCCCAACGAAACAGTGAGGTTGTCAATCTCACCGGCTTGCTGTAACAAAGGATTAACCGTATTGTGTGGAAGATGATTGTTTGCGAAGAAAACAAGTAAAGAAAGTATTGCAGTAGATTGTATGCGATGTAAAGAATAGGACCGGGGTCCACAATTCACTAGAGGTGTCTCTCCCATAAGATAAAAGCATGTTGGGTGAACAAATTACAGTCGGGCAATTGACAAATAGAAAAGGGCATAACAATGCATATACATGATATGATAAATATAGTGAGATTTAATTGGGCATTACGACAAAGTACATAGACCGCCATCCAACATGCATCTATGCCTAAAAAGTCCACCTTCAGAGTTATCATTCGAACCCTTCCAAGTATTAAGTTGCAAGCAACGTACAATTGCATTAAGTATGGTGCGTAATGTAATCAACAACTACATCCTTAGACATAGCATCAATGTTTTATCCCTAGTGGCAACAGACATCCACAACCTTAGAACTTTCCGTCACCGTCCCAGATATCAATGGAGGCATGAACCCACTATCGAGCATAAATACTCCCTCTTGGAGTTAAGAGTAAAAACTTGGCCAGAGCCTCTACTAATAACGGAGAGCATGCAAGATCATAAACAACACATAAGTAATAGATTGATAATCACCATAACATAGTATTCTCTATCCATCGGATCCCGACAAACACAACATATAGTATTACGGATAGATGATCTTGATCATGTTAGGCAGCTCACAAGATCCAACAATGAAGCACAATTAGGAGAAGACGACCATCTAGCTACCGCTATGGACCCATAGTCCAGGGGTGAACTACTCACTCATCACTCCGGAGGCGATCATGGCGATGAAGAGTCCTCCGGGAGATGATTCCCTCTCGCCAGAGGTGCCGGAGGCGATCTCCCGAATCCCCCGAGATGGGATTCGCGGCGGCGGCGTCTCGGTAAGGTTTTCCGTATCGTGGCTCTCGGTACGGAGGGTTTCGCGACGAAGACTTTAAGTAGGCGGAAGGGCAACGCGGGGGCCACACGAGGGCCCCACACACCGGGGCCGCGCGGCCAAGGGCCGGGCCGCGCCGCCCTAGTTGTGGCGGCGCCTCGTGGCCCCACTTCCTTTCCCCCTCGGTCTTCTGGAAGCTTCGTGCAAAAATAGGACCCTGGGCGTTGATTTCGTCCAATTCCGAGAATATTTCATTACTAGGATTTCTGAAACCAAAAACAGCAAAAAACAGCAACTGACTCTTCAGCATCTTGTTAATAGGTTAGTGCCGGAAAATGCGTAAATACGACATATAATGTGTATAAAACATGTACATATCATCAATAATGTAGCATGGAACATAAGAAATTATCGATACGTCGGAGACGTATCAGCATCCCCAAGCTTAGTTCTGCTCGTCCCGAGCGAGCAAACGATAACAAGGATAATTTCCGAAGTGACATGCCATCATAATCTTGATCATACTATTTGTAAACATATGTAATGAATGCAGCGATCAAAACAATGGTAATGACATGAGTAAACAAATGAATCATAAAGCAAAGACTTTTCATGAATAGTACTTCAAGACAAGCATCAATAAGTCTTGCATAAGAGTTAACTCATAAAGCAATAAATCAAAGTAAAGGTATTGAAGCAACACAAAGGAAGATTAAGTTTCAGCGGTTGCTTTCAACTTATAACATGTATATCTCATGGATAGTGTCAATGTAAAGTAATATAACAAGTGCAATATGCAAGTATGTAGGAATCAATGCACAGTTCACACAAGTGTTTGCTTCTTGAGGTGGAGAGAGATAGGTAAACCGACTCAACAATAAAAGTAAAAGAAAGGTCCTTCAAAGAGGAAAGCATCGATTGCTATATTTGTGCTAGAGCTTTTATTTTGAAAACATGAAACAATTTTGTCAACGGTAGTAATAAAGCATATGAGTTATGTAAATTATATCTTACAAGTTGCAAGCCTCATGCATAGTATACTAATAGTGCCCGCACCTTGTCCTAATCAGCTTGAACTACCGGATCATCGCAATACACATGTTTCAACCAAGTGTCACAAAGGGGTACCTCCATGCCGCCTGTACAAAGGTCTAAGGAGAAAGCTCGCATTTCGGATTTCTCGCTTTTGATTATTCTCAACTTAGACATCCATACCGGGACAACATGGACAACAGGATAATGGACTCCTCTTTAATGCATAAGCATGTGGCAACAATTATTATTCTCATATGAGATTGAGGATATATGTCCAAAACTCGAAACTTCCACCATGATTCATGGCTTTAGTTAGCGGCCCAATGTTCTTCTCTAACAATATGCATGCTCCAACCATTAAGGTGGTAGATCTCTCTTACTTCAGACAAGACGGACATGCATAGCAACTCACATGATATTCAACAAAGAATAGTTGATGGCGTCCCCGTAAGCATGGTTATCGCACAACAAGCAACTTAATAAGAGATAAAGTGCATAAGTACATATTCAATACCACAATAGTTTTTAAGGCTATTTTGTCCCATGAGCTATATATTGCAAAGGTGAATGATGGAAATTTAAAGGTAGCACTCAAGCAATTTACTTTGGAATGGCGGAGAAATACCATGTAGTAGGTAGGTATGGTGGACACAAATGGCATAGTGGTTGGCTCAAGGATTTTGGATGCATGAGAAGTATTCCCTCTCGATACAAGGTTTAGGCTAGCAAGGTTATTTGAAGCAAACTCAAGGATGAACCGGTGCAGCAAAACTCACATAAAAGACATATTGTAAACATTATAAGACTCTACACCGTCTTCCTTGTTGTTCAAAACTCAATACTAGAAATTATCTAGACCTTAGAGAGACCAAATATGCAAACCAAATTTTAGCAAGCTCTATGTATTTCTTCATTAATGGGCGCAAAGTATATGATGCAAGAGCTTAAACATGAGCACAACAATTGCAAAGTATCACATTATCCAAGACATTTTAGAATTACTACATGTAGCGTTTCCCGATTCCAACCATATAACAATTTAACGAAGAAGTTTCAACCTTCGCCTTGAACATTATGAGTAAAGCCTAAGGACATATTTGTCCATATGCAACAGCGGAGCGTGTATCTCTCCCATACAGTGAATGCTAGGATCCATTTTATTCAAACAAAAACAAAAACAAAACAAACCGACGCTCCAAGTAAAGAACACAAGATGTGACTGAATAAAAATATAGTTTCAGGGGAGGAACCCGATGATGTTGTCGATGAAGAAGGGGATGCCTTGGGCATCCCCAAGCTTAGACGCTTGAGTCTTCTTAAAATATGCAGGGATGAACCACGGGGCATCCCCAAGCTTAGAGCTTTCACTCCTCTTGATCATAGTATATCATACTCCTCTCTTGACCCTTGAAAACTTCCTTCACACCAAACTTCAAGCAAACTCATTAGAGGGTTAGTGCACAATTAAAATTCACATATTCAGAGGTGACACAATCATTCTTAACACTTCTGGACATTGCACAAAGCTACTGGACATTAATGGATCAAAGGAATTCATCCAACATAGCAAATACGGCAATGCGAAATAAAAGGCAGAATCTGTCAAAAACGGAACAGTCCGTAAAGACGAACTCTGAAAGGGGCACTAGACTTGCTCAAATGGAAAAACTCAAAACTAATGAAAGTTGCGTACATATCTGAGGATCACGCACGTAATTTTGCAGATTTTTTCGAATTTTCTGCAGAGACTTATGCCAGAATTCGTGACAGACATGACAATGCTGTTTTCAGCGCAACGATCCCAAATATAACATCAACTTTAACATAGAAACTTTACTTGGCACAAAAACATGATAAGGAGAGGTTGCTACAGTAGTAAACAACTTCCAAGACTCAACAAAACAAAAATTTCTGTAGTAAAAACATGGGTGGTCTCCCATAAGCGCTTTTCTTTAACGCCTTTCAGCTAGGCGCAGAAAGTGCAAATCAAGTAACATCAAGAGTAGAAGCATCAACATTATTTTTCTTGCAAACACAACTTGTTGCGAGAGGGTACTTTAGGTGCTCCATTATCTAAATTTTCTATGGTGGTGCTAGGGGTTTTAGCAATTTTAGGCCTATAATAATTCTTTTGTTTAGGCACTTTAGAGGCATACATGAATTTTTGCTCTCTACCCACATAAGCTTTCTCCTTATACTTGAGAGAAGAAAAGGTTGAACCCAAGGTTCCCATAGCTTTTTCAAGTTCGTCAATCCTATTGGTTTGATTATCATGGACAACACAAGTTCCTAGGATACTAATTCTTTCATCAATTCCTCCTAAGGATTTATCAAGTTCATCAGTTTTATCAAATAACATTTCCAATTTAGTTTCAACACTTGAAAAAAATTTCTCTATGGTTCCCAATTTTTTCATAACATTTTCAAGAGAGATTTCAATTTTAACTCCATTAACAGGTGGTATTCCAACTAGACTCTCAATGACGCAGCTAGCTTCTAAAGCAGGAGTACCTAGGAAATTACCTCCCGAAAGAGTATCAAGAACATATCTATTCCAACTAGATAAACCAACATAAAAGTTCCTAAGAAGGATAGTGGTGGAGTGTTTCTTAATGCACCTATGATGAGCATTACTAATTCTGTACCAAGCATCTTTAAAACTTTCTCCCCCTTGTTGCTTAAAAGAACGAACTTCAACTTCAGGATTACTCATTTTAGTAGCAATAAAGTAAACTAGGCAAATAAAGTAAAGACAAGTAACTAATTTTTTTGTGTTTTTGATATGGAGAACAAGATAGTAAATAAAGTAAAACTAGCAACTAATTTTTTTGTGTTTTGTTTAGGTGCAGCAAACAAAGTAGTAAATAAAATAAAGCAAGACAAAAACAAAGTAAAGAGATTGGGAAGTGGAGACTCCCTTGCAGCGTGTCTTGATCTCACGACAACGGCGCCGTAAATTTAGCTTGATGCGCGTAGATGTACACGTCCGTTGGGAACCCCAAGTGGAAGGTATGTTGCGTATAGAAGCAAGTTTCCCTCAGTATGAAACCAAGGTTTAATCGAACCAGGAGGAGCCAAGAAGCACGTTGAAGGTTGATGGTGGCGAAATGTGATGCAGCGCAACACCAGGGATTCCGGCGCCAACGTGGAACCTGCACAACACAACCAAAGTACTTTGCCCCAACGAAACAGTGAGGTTGTAAATCTCACCGGCTTGCTGTAACAAAGGATTAACCGTATTGTGTGGAAGAGAATTGTTTGCGAAGAAAACAGTAAAGAAAGTATTGCAGTAGATTCTATGCGATGTAAAGAATAGGACCGGGGTCCACAGTTCACTAGAGGTGTCTCTCCCATAAGATAAAAGCATGTTGGGTGAACAAATTACAGTCGGGCAATTGACAAATAGAAAAGGGCATAACAATGCATATACATGATATGATAAATATAGTGAGATTTAATTGGGCATTACGACAAAGTACATAGACCGCCATCCGAGCATGCATCTATGCCTAAAAAGTCCACCTTCGAGGTTATCATCCGAACCCCTTCCAGTATTAAGTTGCAAGCAACGAGACAATTGCATTAAGTATGGTGCGTAATGTAATCAACAACTACATCCTTAGACATAGCATCAATGTTTTATCCCTAGTGGCAACAAGACATCCACAACCTTAGAACTTTCATCCATCGTCCCGGATATCAATGGAGGCATGAACCCACTATCGAGCATAAATACTCCCTCTTGGAGTTAAGAGTAAAAACTTGGCCGAGCCTCTACTAATAACGGAGAGCATGCAAGATCATAAACAACACATAAGTAATAGATTGATAATCACCATAACATAGTATTCTCTATCCATCGGATCCCGACAAACACAACATATAGTATTACAGATAGATGATCTTGATCATGTTAGGCAGCTCACAAGATCCAACAATGAAGCACAATTAGGAGAAGACGACCATCTAGCTACTGCTATAGACCCATAGTCCAGGGGTGAACTACTCACTCATCACTCCGGAGGCGATCATGGCGATGAAGAGTCCTCCGGGAGATGATTCCCTCTCCGGCAGGGTGCCGTAGGCGATCTCCCGAATCCCCGAGATGGGATTCGCGGCGGCGGCGTCTCGATAAGGTTTTCCGTATCGTGGCTCTCGGTACGGAGGGTTTCGCGACGAAGACTTTAAGTAGGCGGAAGGGCAACGCGGGGGCCACACGAGGGCCCCACACACCGGGCCGCGCGGCCAAGGGGCTGGGCCGCGCCGCCCTGTTGTGGCGGCGCCTCGTGGCCCCACTTCCTTTCCCCTCGGTCTTATGGAAGCTTCGTGCAAAAATAGGACCCCGGGCGTTGATTTCGTCCAATTCGAGAATATTTCCTTACTAGGATTTCGAAACCAAAAACAGCAGAAAACAGCAACCGGCTCTTCGGCATCTTGTTAATAGGTTAGTGCCGGAAAATGCGTAAATACGACATATAATGTGTATAAAACATGTAGATATCATCAATAATGTAGCATGGAACATAAGAAATTATCGATACGTCGGAGACGTATCACTGCCAGAGACTGCTTAGGAGTGTCAATGTTGTCCCTCCAAAGACACTGCCTAAGAATTCTATTTAACTGATTCATTATACCAGGGGGAATTTGAATAGAGCATAAAAAGAAAGTAGACATGGATGACAAAGCAGAGTCCACCAACTGTAATCTAGCCCCCTGAGATAAGAAACTTGAAATACTTGTAAGTTTTCTTTCCAGCCTGGTAACAATAGGAGTTAAATGTTGAATTTTTGGCTTTGCTGTGCCCAGTGGCAAACCCAAATAAGTAAAGGGAAGTGAGGCCACTTGGCACCCAAAAGCATTTGCTAACTGCTGCATTTCCTCTACTTTCACATTGATTGGAACCATGCTAGACTTGTGATAATTAACTTTCAGTCCAGTAGAGATAGAGAATTTATGCAAGATTTCCTTCAAAGCAACTACCTGATCCATCTCTGCTGGAAGGATGAGCAAAGTATCATCAGCATACTGAATTATTGGAAAATCAGGGTCCCCCACCTCAATAGGTAGAGACAACAATCCTTGGGCAAGGGCATCATTTATGACTATTTGTAATAACTCAGATCCCAACACATATAATATTGGTGATAGTGGATCACTGATACGTCTCCAACGTATCGATAATTTCTTATGTTCCATGCTACATTATTGATGATATCTACATGTTTTATGCACATTATATGTCGTATTTACGCATTTTCTAGAACTAACCTATTAACAAGATGCCGAAGAGCCGATTCTTTGTCTATCTGTTTTTGGTTTCGTAAATCCTTGTAAGGAAATATTCTCGGAATTGGACGAAATCAACGCCCAGGTTCCTATTTTGCCCGAAGCATCCAGAACACCCGAGAGCCGTCGGAGAGGGGCCACGTGGGGCCCACACATGGTGGCGGCGCGGCCCGAGCCCCGGCCGCGCCGCCCTAATGTCCGGCCCCACCGGACCCCTCCGAGGCTGCCCTTTCGCCTACTTAAAGCCTCCGTCGCGAAACCCCCGATGATCGAGAGCCACGATACGGAAAACCTTCCGCAGACGCCGCCGCCGCGAATCCCATCTCGGGGATTCGGGAGATCGCCTCCGGCACCCTGCCGGACAGGGATTCATCTCCCGGAGGACTCTTCATCGCCATGATCGCCTCCGGAGTGATGAGTGAGTAGTTCACCCCTGGACTATGGGTCCATAGCAGTAGCTAGATGGTCGTCTTCTCCTAATTGTGCTTCATTGTTGGATCTTGTGAGCTGCCTAACATGATCAAGATCATCTATCCGTAATACTATATGTTGTGTTTGTCGGGATCCGATGGATAGAGAATACTATGTTATGGTGATTATCAATCTATTACTTATGTGTTGTTTATGATCTTGCATGCTCTCCGTTACTAGTAGAGGCTCGGCCAAGTTTTTACTCTTAACTCCAAGAGGGAGTATTTATGCTCGATAGTGGGTTCATGCCTTCATTGACACCGGGACAGAGTGACGTAAAGTTCTAAGGTTGTGATGTGCTGTTGCCACTAGGGATAAAACATTGATTCTATGTCCGAGGATGTAGTTGTTGATTACATTACGCACCATACTGAATGCAATTGTCTGTTGCTTTGCAACTTAATACTGAATGGGGTTCGGATGATAACCTCGAAGGTGGACTTTTTAGGCATAGATGCGGTTGGATGGCGGTCTATGTACTTTGTCGTAATGCCCAATTAAATCTCACTATATTTATCATATCATGTATATGCATTGTTATGCCCTTTTCTATTTGTCAATTGCCCGATCGTAATTTGTTCACCCAACATGCTTTTATCTTATGGGAGAGACACCTCTAGTGAACTCGTGGACCCCGGTCCTATTCTTTACATCGCATACAATCTACTGCAATACTTGTTTTACTTGTTTTCTTGCAAACAATCATCTTCCACACAATACGGTTAATCCTTTGTTACAGCAAGCCGGTGAGATTGACAACCTCATCGTTTCGTTGGGGCAAAGTACTTTGGTTGTGTTGTGCAGGTTCCACGTTGGCGCCGGAATCCCTGGTGTTGCGCCGCACTACATTACGCCACCATCAACCTTCAACGTGCTTCTTGGCTCCTCCTGGTTCGATAAACCTTGGTTTCTTTCTGAGGGAAAACTTGCTGCTGTGCGCATCATACCTTCCTCTTGGGGTTCCCAACGAACGTGTGAGTTACACGCCATCAATCACCTTGCCTCACACCCCTTTTACAGGAGAATTGCTTTCCTGGCACCCCATTTAACAAGATTTTAGATGTCCCAGAAGAAAGAATATCTTTGACCCACTGAATTATTTTACTGTCAAACCCCATATGCATCATCACTTGAAGAATTGCTTCATGCTCAATGGTATCAAATGCCTTTGCAAAATCAAGCTTCATCATCACTATTGGCTTCTTTGAAACATGACATTGGTACAAGTACTCAAAAGTCCAAGCTACACAATCCTGTATAGTTCTGCTCTTGATAAACCCATACTGATTCTTATGCACACAAGAGAGAATTCTTTGCTGAAATCTATTGGCCACTAGTTTTGTCAAAAACTTTAGACAAGCATTAGTGAGGGAGATGGGCCTATAATCATTAACACTCTCAGGGTTATGTACCTTAGGGACAAGAGTGATATAGGATTCATTAATATTCTGCAATTGCAGTGTACCCTCATAAAAATCTTGCACAAGCTTGAAGAAATCTTGCTTTATAATAGGCCAGCATCTTTTCAGAAAAAGGCCAGTAAAGCCATCTGGCCCTGGTGATTTATCAGGTGGCATCTGCTTAAGGACCAACTCAATTTCCTCTTGCAAAAAAGGCTGAGAAATCTCCTCCAGACCTTGAATTCTATTAATTAACCTGGGCAAATTAAACTGCATATCTATGCCTTCAGAATTGCCCATTCTATCTCTGTAACTTGACCAAAGAAAAGCTACAATTTCTGCATGATCATTAACTACCCTCCCATCAGAAGCTTTAATCATTGAAATTCTGTTTCTTCTATTTCTTTGTGTGGCCATAGCATGAAAGAACTTGGTATTATCTTCCCCAACTTTTACCCATCTGACTGTACATATCTTTCTCCAATAATTGCACTCTATTTGCAAAAGCTTCTCCAAATGCAATTTGACAATTTTCCTGAAATTGAATTCTGTGACAAAAAGAGGTCTCTGGTCTTCTAAATTATCCAAGATCAGAATGGCCTTATTACAGTGCTGAATAAAATGCTTTAACCGAGGCAAGTTCATGTGCCAATGCTTCAAAGCATATCTCAGTGCCTTAAATTTCCCAGCAATTATAGCAGAGGTATATTTCTTAGTGGAACTAGTATCCCAAGCTTTCTTCACACAATCCATGAAACCTGGCTGATCCACCCAAAAACTTTCAAATCTAAAGATAGATGCCTTTGGGATAACAATATCAATATTTACTACACAAGGGACATGATCTGAGGCTGTATTAGCAAGAGGCATGACAGTAGTATTTGGATAAGAGGATATCCATTCAGCACTAGTGAAAAACCAATCAAGTTGCTCCAACAAGGGTTGGGATTGCATGTTGGACCATGTGAACCTTCTGCCTTTTAAAGGTAACTCAAGCAAGCCCAAATGGCCAATTGTTTCATTAAATAAGAACATATCATTCACATCTCCACCAGGCTTATTTCTATTTTCCTCTGATCTTATGAAATTAAAATCTCCCAGGAGTAACCAATTACTCCCCACTGGAATTTGGATATTATACAACCAGCTCACAAAATTATCTCTCATCATCCCCTGACAAGGCCCATAAACTGACACTAAATTCCAGCTTTCATTATTATGAACAGAAGTGAATTTTACCACCACAGCAAACCTCTGAATTTCCACCAGATCAGCAGAGAAAACAGAGGAATTCCATATCACCAAGATCCCTCCAGATGCACCCACAGAGGGGGAATAAGCAAAGGTGTCAAAACGCTTAGGGCAGAATTTTCTAATAAATTTATGGTCAATGTTATCACATTTGGTTTCTTGAATACATATGATAGAGCATTGGCTTTCCTCAATTTTAGACCTTAAGGCCCTTTGATGGACATCAGAATTAAGACCTCTGACATTCCAACATAAAATCCTCCATTTTCTCACTTGTGTAAGACACATTTATAAATATTAAAAATCCATGTGACTAATAAGCAAAGGAGAACAACTCCACTGCCCCAAATACTGAAACTGTCAAAGCTTAATAGTAATATTACAGATAGCCCTGGCTGAAATAACTGACAAGTATTGCACCCAAGAGAACACCAAAAGCACACACACTGATCACATAAGATTACATAGCCAAAAGAACTAACAACCCCAGGGACCATCATGCCTAGGAAGTAACAACACCACTGCTTCACAAGGGCTTCAGCAATCATTTGGAACATCTTTGTTATCCTTTGCCTTAGGATCAGCTTTAAGCTTCTCCTCTGTAAGCATCTCAGGATCAATGCCTAAAGCAATCCATACATTCTGCATTATGTGCACAGGTGTCTCAGGTGGAATCTGTACAGAATTGTCAGAGAAATGCTGCTGTTGGGGCTCTTCAGATGAAGTAGTATCTATATCTGGCACAGCAGCCACTTCTTCCCCTGCTTTCTTCTTCTGAACCTTGACCTTCTTTTTGGAACGAGAAGCAGTATCAGACATGGACACAGGCCTGTGCCCATCCCTTTTGGTACAACTCCTAGTGCTCCTTCTGTATGCAGTATCAACCACTGCAGGCTCTGTCTTCCTAGGTCTCCCTCTCTTTTTCTGAGAGACACTCAGAATAGGAGTGGCACAGAAGGTTGGCAGGTCAGAATAGTTCGACTGAGATCTCGTCGAGATGCTAAGCTTAACGATGACCTAGCTCTAAGCTTCTGGTGGCTAAGACTGCTAAGATTGATTGTCCCCCTCGGCAGCCCCTCTCCTGGCCCTTATAAAGGAGGCCAGGTCCCAAGAGATCTGCACGAGTACGACTAGGTTTACAAGAGTCCTAGTTCTAAACTTTCCTTGTTCGGTTCCTCTTCAACTTGTTCTTCAAGGAATCTCCTTCGACACCGACCTAGTGGCCCACCCTGCCATCGGCTGTCTTCATGGGCCTCCAGTTGGGCCGTATAGGATAGGGCAATAACAGTTACCCGAAGGGTAATGCCCACGTCAGTAGTCCCCGAGTGTCTAGCCGAAGATAGTTCGGGTAGATACTAAAGCATGCCTTCATTGAATGTTCTTCTCTTTGATAGTTGCCCTTGTTCTATCGGGTGCGCGTCAGCGCTCCCGATGGGAGTAGCCCCCGAGTCTAAGTACAGATGCTTACAATCCGTGCATAGACTCAAGTTGTACCACTCGAATATCTTTTGCTCAACCGAAGGTTTTCTGTTAATCTTCATAAGTCATCCGATACATTTCCTCACGCAAGGGATAACGAGTAACGCGCCCAACTTTTGTTGGTTAACTGCCGATGGTAAAACAGCGTTACCCTACGCAGAATCAAGTCCCCGGGCATGATCCTGGAGTGCAAAAAACTTTTATCGGGTGCACGGCCAGTGCTCCCGATGAGAGTAGCCCCCGAGTCTGGACACGAACGCTTTACGATCGGGTGCAGACTCGAGCCGAATATTTTATTCTTCTATTTAAATATATCCTTGAGTCCTCATCCTTTCGAGTGCTCGTCTTTTTTTTTATATCGGGTGCGCGTCAGCGCTCCCGATGGGAGTAGCCCCCGAGTCTAGGCGTGAATGCTTTGCAATCTACGCGTAGACTCAAGTTCACTACCCGATAGATTCTTTTATTCCTTCGAATGATTTCGATTCCCTTCATGATGACACTGATGACGTGTTGCTGCTGCGGTGTGATTGACAAGACATGACCTGACGGGCCCACCCTAGCTCTGCGCAGGCAGTTTTTAGGGAGTGACCGGCATGCGCGCATTAACCGAGGCGTCTCCTCGATTTTCGCGCGTTGTGGGTTTAATGGGCCGCCGGTTCTGTTTTCCTCTTTGCCGCCACGTGTACAGCCAGATCTGACCTGCTTCCCACGATGCTTTTGAAGTTATGGCCACGATCTCGTCTTATTTTTACGGCATAAATAGCGAGTCCTCCCCACTTTCACTTTTTACGCCTTTCACTGCTCATCTTCTTCACCTGCCTCTTCCTTCTCTCTCTGCCCTTTCTTCAAGAACTTCCAGCGCCATGGGCAAGAAGAAGGGTGCTAGCACCTCGGACGCGGCCAAAGTCAGCCATGACTAGAGCGCCTCCGCCATCTCCAGCCGTGACATCAACAAGCTGCGCAACCTTGGATCCATCTCCGCATCTGAAGAGGACATTCGTCTTCCAGGTGCGGTCACTCGCCCAAAGCCCCCAAAGGGCTTTACAGTCATGTTCGTTGCATTTCTTTTCCGTGGTCTTTCTCTTCCAGCCCACGAATTCCTCTGATCTCTCCTCTTCTTCTACGGGATCCAGCTCTGGCAGCTGACCCCAAAATCCATCCTCCACCTTTCCATTTTTATCACGGTTTGTGAGGCCTTCCTTGGCATTGACCCCCACTGGGGTCTTTGGAGGAAGATCTTCTACGTGAAGCGACACAACGACAGCAACGGCCCCCCTATCGTAGGCGGCGTCGGCTTCGTCGTTAGGCAGGATGTCGACTACCTCGACTATCCAATGAAAGAATCAGTTCAGGGGTGGCGCAACAAGTGGTTCTACCTGCGAGACCCTGCGGTTTCTGGGCAACACCCGAACCTTCCCCATTTCATAGACAAGCTGGTGGCCAAGCCGAAGAAGTCTTGGCAAAATTCCCTTTCTCCCGAAGAAAGGGTGATAGCCGACAGATTATTTGACCAGGTCGTCACTCTGAAGAACACGGGAGGCTTGACGATGTGCGGCACTGAGGTAGTCTCAGTGTTCCTACAACGTCGAGTGCAACCGCTGATGTCTCGCCCCCACCAGCTGTGGCTTTACACAGGCAAAGATGATGAGTCTAGGGTCAGCTCTGCCGATCTTTCGGCTGAAGACCTGCGGGACGAAGTCCGTCGCCTGACATGCCTTAGTGCAAAGGACAATATCGTCCTGTTGTCGGCTCGTCCCCCTTACGATTCCCAGCATCTTCCGACTGAGGTACTCTTCCACTGATTTTCATTTGCAGCCGATATTTTCTTCTTGCCAAGCTTTTACAAATTTTTATTCGACAGGTCCCCACCATTGCTCAATGTTATCCTCCCATACTCGAAAGTGGTGTGGAGCCAGAGGATGATAATGACAACTCCGAGGAGACTGAAGATGCGCAGCATACCCTTGAAGACAGTGATGTCCGAGAGGAAGAAGCTGCGGAGGACGATGCTTTCCTCAGGAGCAGGCGAAGAAAACAGGTACATGATGAGTTTATTACCACGGCCGAATCAAGTCCTAGCGGACAAGATAATGACGTCGTTGGAACTGCTCCGCCTCCTTCCGCCAAGGCAACCTCGACGAGTTTCTTCGCCGTTGAAGATGACCTGGACTTGTGAGCATTTATATCCTTTCATAACTTATTCTTTGTAATTGCGCGTGCTGACTGTTTATTCTTCACGCATAGTTCTGATGATGACGACGAAGTTCCTCTTGCAAAGAGAGTCAAATCATCCCTTGGAAGAAAAACATCATCCCAGGATCCAAAGCCTTCTCCTGCCAAATCAACGCTGCCCTCCCGAACGGTTGTGGAAAAGATTCCCGTATCACGGGTTATTCCCACTGGAAGTGTTCCCACCTCATCTGTTGTCCGCGATCATGTAAGTGTTTTCACGGCGCCTTGATTTTTTCCTTGCTTCTTATCCAACTAATACTTCTTGGTCTTTTCTTTCCGCAGCCGATATATGCCACAGTCGATGCTGTGGTAGATTTCGCTGAGCAATTTACTCGACTGGAGGCTGACAACGCCCAGCTTCGAAAGACTGTCAAGTCTTCGACTGATCAAGTGTTAGAAGCTAACAGGCTCGCCTCTGATGCCAAGAAGGAAAATGCCTTGTTGAAGGAGAAGATGTCGAAGCTAAAGCAGTAGATGAAGGATGAGCAGGACGCCAGGCGCGCGGCAGCGGTCGCAATCGACAAAAAGGAAGGCGTTCTCCGTGAATCCGTCAAAGATTTACTGGATAAAACTTGCGACACACCACTGCTTCTCCCTTTTCCCTTTTGATATCTCTTTACTGGCTATTGATCTGTCTTTCTTTCAGAGGCCGCCAATATAATCGTTACTCGACGCCACCAGCTTCGGGAGGATTCTACGGCCGATGCCTTGTCGCTTGCTGCTGAGTCTAACGTCCAAGTCCTTGGACTTCTGCAAAAAACTAAAGGAGCGTTGTCGAGGTTGTACTCGATGATCTTCCCGAAGGCGAAACAGGACAAGACTCTCAGCGAACTGGCGGATGCTTTCCTTGTTGATCCTTCCGAACCCGTGGAGGTACTGAAACGTCGTAACCGCTTATTTGGGGCGGTTCTTACTTTTCAGTTGCTCATGGGCCATGGGATGGGGTCAGAATTGGAGAAGTTATCCAAGGCATTGCCTGTTGATGATGACAACCATTTAATCAACCTTGAGCCTTTCAAAAGATCGGCAGTAACTTGTGCCAGTCAACTTCTGAAGCTGGTAGATGAAGTACAAGCCAAGCCTGTTCCTGAGTCTGCCCCTGGCTCGTCAGCAGCGAACCCTTGAACTTTTTGCTCGACTCTGTTGTAAATAAGATCAAACTGCATTTGACTTAGTACTATCTCATTTTGGCTCTGTTGCCAATTCGAACATCCTTTTGAATGTATTATATATGCCGAACACTCCCGATGAGAATTTTTATGTTAACGCTGGTCTGAACTAGGGACTGTACTGCAGATTTCTTCGTCTTCTTCTCGCGCTGAGCCTCTTCCAAATCCCTCAAATAATGATGAATCAAGCCTTGTTCGCCGTTTACGTGACCAAGTGTCTTGTCTAAACAAAGACATCACTTCCCTACGCGCAATGGCAGCCTTGGTGAAGAAAAAGGGGGAGACAGCGACTGCTATCGAACAACACGCCCTTGATCGCCTTCGAGTTGCTGCCGAAAGTCTGGGCTGTAAGTGCTAACTTTTCCTACAGTTTCTGATATATCCTGGATACTTCCCAACTTGATTTTCGTTTCCTTTCAGTTGCATCCCACGACAAATCTGAAGAGGACAAGAGGATCCATGAGAAAGTCGAGGCAATGACTGACGTTGATCATCCGAAACACGATTTATGGTCGCATCGTCCAAAAGCTGTCCTTGTGGCGAAATTCGAGCATCGGGCAGAGAAGGTGCATTATTATTTTGATAAATTCCATGCTCATCTTACAATGGTTTGGAAGACTTTGTTTCCTCTGGACCAGGCACCCGAAACATTATCTGCCTTGTTCACCCGTTTCAAGTCTCCCGAAAGAATTCGACAGTTGGTGCGGAAGGAACTTCTGGCTGGTGCCGAACTTGCTTTTGCAACGGTGTTGGCGTGCCACCCATCTTTGGATTTGAGAACCATAGCCGATACTAAGAAGAATTTAGGTCAATATTATGATGCCGTTAGAGGTCCTGCTTACACCATTGTTTCTCGGATGGAGTCATGCCTTGAGAAGGATATGAAGGCCCATTGGGACCAGGGAGCCCAATCATGAATGTAATAACCTTATACCTGCATAAGATTGTTTTGTATAAATTTACTGCGTACGTTGCACACTATGTTAGTTTGATTGATATTTTTATTGTCGAAGGCGGCTGAGTGATCAGTTCAACCTGCTCTCTCGACGGCTTCGTTGAATTGTGCAATGTTATTGCGAAGCCTATATGTGAGTTTTGTAAGGACATGACCCATTGACTTAGCTTCGTCACGCGGTGCACCGGTTTGATCATTATTTTGTGTTAATGTAACCATCGACTGCAGCACTCGCATATGTTCTTCGAGGCTTGGATTGGTTGTTTTTGTTTGTCACTAATCTTAGCTCCCGTTGAGAGTATTTAATTAATGACACTGCATGTTTTTTGGGCCAACGCTCCCGATGGGAGTAAGAGCCAAATGTAAGGGCCGCAGTCGACCTGTTCGGGTGGTAGGGCCTGAATTGAGGAAAAAAGGCAAAAAAAAAACCTGATTAAAACTTTATTCATAACGCGAAAACAACCTTAAGGGCTTGTTTGAACAATGAAAAGCAACAATATCCTATGTATAGAACCGTCGCAAGTGTGCGATGTTCCATGGGTTCCCGACATCTTTTCCTGAAGCTGGATTTTTGAGCCTGTATGCTCCTCCTGGTATCACTTCAGTGACGATGTAAGGTCCCTCCCATGGAGACTCGAGTTTCGAGGGTCTCTTTTGCTTCAGCCGAAGTACCATGTCTCCAACATTAAAGCATCGTTTGCATATTCGTCGGCTGTGATAATTTCTCAGCGCCTGCTGATACACCGTGGTTCTGGCCAAAGCGATGTCTCGCGCTTCATCGAGGAGGTCTACAGCATCCTGCAATGCGATGTTGGAGGAAGATTCTGTGTATGTCGTCACTCTTGGTGCTTCGAATCGAACGTCGGCTGGCAGGACTGCTTCGGCTCCATGTACCAGAAAGAATGGAGTGTATTGAGTCGACCTGTTGGGTGTAGTACGCAGGCTCCAAAGTACCGATGGTAATTTCTCGACCCAAGCTCCTTCCGCGCCCGTAAGACGTTTCTTGAGGCCGTCCCCTATTAGACCGTTGATCCTTTCCACCTGACCGTTGGTCTGTGGGTGGGCCAGTGATGCAAATTTCAGCTTAATTCCCCCGTCATCACAGAATTCTCGGAATTCTTTGGAGTCGAAGTTAGTTCCATTGTCTGTGACTATACTGTGAGGCATGCCAAATCGACATGTTATTTCCTTGAAGAATTGGACGGCTGTTTTTGCTTTCTGGTTTCGTACGGGTACTGCCTCGATCCACTTTGTGAATTTGTCGACTGCGACTAGTAAGTACGTGTGTCCTCCAGGCGATGATCTCGGCAGCGGTCCAACTTGGTCGAGTCCCCATTGAGCGAACGGCCAAGCCAAAGGTATTGTCATCAGGTCTGTTGCAGGGGCGTGCGGTTTTGGTGAAAATCGCTGACAAGGGTCGCACTTCAGGACCAGATCCCTAGCGTCTGATGCCGCTGTTGGCCAATAAAACCCTGCCCTGAAGGCTTTTGCTACAAGAGCCCTACTTCCTGCGTGATGTCCACAAGTCCCCTCGTGTATCTCGCGCAGCAGTGCTCTTCCATCGTCAATGGCAATGCACCTTTGGAGGATACCGGAAATGCTGCGCTTGTAAAGTTCTCCGTTTACTATGGTGAAGGCTTTCGACCGTCTTATGATTCGTTTTGCCTCTACTGGGTCCGCCGGTAATTCCTGCTTCGTTAGATATGCTAGGAACGGCTTGGTCCATAGTGGCTCAAGGAGGAGGATTTGTTCAGCAGGGGGGTTGGTTTTTCTTTGACAGCTTGCTGCGAGCTTGCTTTTAACTCGTCAGCCGATGGTTCTGGAGGTGCCGACGCTTTCTCCTTTATTGATCGTTGAGTGATCACTTCGTAAAACACTCCATCCGGAATAGGGGAACACATGGACCCGATGTTTGCCAAGGTGTCGGCTTCCTCGTTGCTGGCCCTACCGATATGTTTGAGCTCACATCCTTCGAATTTAGCTTCCATGTTTTGATATAGCTGCCGATAGGCGATCATGTTGTCGCTGACCGCGTCGCACAGGTTCATCGACTGCTGCACCACCAGGTTTGAGTCGCCATATATTTCCAGACGAGTCGCCCCGCATGTTTTTGCCATCTTCATTCCGTGCAGTAGTGCTTCGTATTCTGCTTCATTGTTTGTCGGCAGCGGGAAATTCATACGCAGTATGTACTTCATCTTATCTCCTTGTGGTGATATCAACACCACTCCTGCTCCTGCACCAGTGCTCCGTTTCGACCCGTCGAAGTACATTATCCATGACTCCGACATGTCGGGTGCTACTGGTGTTTGCGATTGGATCCAATCTGCCACGAAATCTGGGAGGATTTGGGATTTTATCGCCGTTCGATTGACGTAAGTTATGTCGTGTGGTGCTATCTCGATGGCCCATTGAGACACTCGACCTGTGGCTTCTGGATTAGTCATTATGCTCTTCAATGGTGCTTCGCTCACGACGACAATCGGGTGCTCTGTAAAGTAGTGCCGCAGCTTGCGCGCTGACCTCCATACTGCATATGCTAGCTTCTGATGATGGGGATACCTCTGTCTTGCCGGTGTCAGCACTTCACTAAGGTAATAGACAGGCCTTTGAATGCCATGAACTTTCCCTGCTTCTTCCCGTTCAACGACCAAGACGCTGCTGAAGACTTGGGCTGTTGCGGCTATATACATGAGCAGTGTTTCTTTCTCACGGGGGGTCACAAGGACTGGGGATGTCGATAAAATTTTCTTCAGATTGTCGAATGATTCCTGCGCCTCCTTTGTCCACTCGAATTTTTCTGACTTTTTCATCAAATTATAGAAGGGTAAAGCTTTTTCCCCTAGCTTGGCGATGAATC
>NC_061508.1:114047362-114071206 GCF_022539505.1 Lolium rigidum | reverse complement strand
GGAAGCTTCGTGCAAAAATAGGACCTCTGGGCGTTGATTTCGTCCAATTCCGAGAATATTTCGTTACTAGGATTTCGAAACCAAAAGCTGCGTGAAAACACAAGAATCGGCTCTTTCGGCATCTTGTTAATAGGTTAGTTCCAGAAAATGCGTAAATACGACATATAATGTGCATAAAACATGTAGGTATCATCAATAAAGTAGCATGGAACATAAGAAATTATCGATACGTTGGAGACGTATCAGAGCTCGACGAAGTCGGCCACCCGCTTGGACTCCTTGTGATCCTTCGGGTTGTGGAGCCAATTGGTCATGGCTGGAGGCCCGGGCACATATTCCGGAAGATTGATGAAATCTTCCGGGCCTCCGTTCCGGACATAAAAGAAAGACTTTTGCCAAGTCCGGACAGATTCCAGACCGGCAAGTTTATAGAAAACGCTCCCTTGGCGGGGTGAGAGGATGCAGCCCCCGCACGGGACGAATGGCTTGGACTGCGGAAGAGTGGTGTCTTGGATGGAGTTCTTCCGGAGGTAGTAAAAATAAGAAAAATTATCTACGGTGGGAGTGATATCGGCGTATCCCTCCATGAAAGTGGCAAAGGAAGAGAGGTAGAAGATGGAATTGCCCGGAAGGTGATGGGGCTGAAGTTCGTAGAAATTGAGAAAGTCTCGGAAGAAGTCCGAAACAGGCAGGCCTAAGCCGCGCTCAAAATGGGCAGCGAAGACGATGTATTCACCTGTCCAGGGCGCAGGCTTTAGTTCTGGGCCGGGGATCCGGCAGAAGACCTCTTCCGGTATCCGGCGGGACAGGTAGAGCCAGTCAATTTCGGCCTGGGTAACATCTGAACCCATCCAGGCCCCGCGCGTGTAAGAGTCCAGGTCGATGCCGGGAAATTCCGCATCGGCACCTTCCCCAGGGCCACCGGCATGCTCTTCGTCGTTGCCGGTGAGCTACTCAGAGCCCCTGGCATCTTCTTCAGTTTGGGCGAGGTCCTCCTCAAGCCCGTCGGGTTGGTCTGCCGGAACCACTTCTCCCGAGGTTTCCGGGCTCTCGCTAAACCGGGTGCTGGTGGAGAGTTCCGGATCGGATTCTTCGGTTGACATTTTGGCTAAGTGTTGGAGAAGCGCTAAAAACAAGTTTCTCACAAACTACACCTTCCCGAAGATCTACGAAAGAGTGAAAAACGAAAAGAAAAGAGGAATAAATATACTACCGCGCCAGTCATGAAGGGCAAGAACAGAGGAATGCAAGATCTTAGAAACTAACCTGAGGGCCGTGAAGACCTTGGCGTTCGACGGAGCCGCAGAGCCGCCGCAGTTCAGAGAGGAGGCGGTCGACGGCGGCGGACGGAGAAAGAGAGGGAGACGCCGAGGAGCTTCTCTGGACGGAGGAGAAGAAAAGCTTCGGTGGATCTTGACGAGGTGGAGCGGTCAGGCATTGCAGCGCTTCCTCGCGGAGGATCGCCGGAGAGCACTGGTTCGACGGTGGCACGGACGAACACAGGGCGAAGGAGCTCAAACGGCGAAGTTCGCAAGAGTAATGGAGGAACTGGAGAGCGTGGGGACGACAGGGAACCGCCGCACCCTTATATACAGAGGTGTTTAGTGGGCCGGAAACCACTGGGCCCAGGGCGTTCTACTTCATGGGCCGCCACGTGGCGTAGTGATACACGCGCCGCGGGCGAGGTGCCACACCAAGGCCACAGGGATCCAGAACAGCTGCGCGGATCCGGTGCGGCGTATTAATTGCGTGCGCGGGAGTCGAAACGATTTGACCACTGACACTGGCGTAGCAGACACAATGCGCATGTCTCTGTCATGCACAGTTCCCGAGATATTCTCGACTTCACCGAGGAGACTTAAATAGCCAGGCTACCGGAAAAAGATACCGGTGGCTTTGTTGAGAACGTTGTAATGATCAAAGTCCGGCAAAGAGGCCGGAAGAGTTTAAATGGAAACCGGAAGTATTAATCCGGTGCGTTTGATTTAGGAACCTGGTATGGTCCGTCAGGCAGAGTCTGCCGGACTATACCAGCTTCGGGGACTAATGTCGGGGGGATGGCCCCCGGTAGGCCAAAGGTATGGCAAAGTTGCTATGTTTCTTTCTTAAAGATACCGGATTGAAGGTCAATCCGGATGGTTTATGAAGTTGGCAAGAGCCAAGTTAAAACCTACCGGTATCCCAGGAGGGGTATACCGGAGCTTAGGAAACAAGAGAGGTACCGGAGTACCGGTATGATTTCACTGTAGCCTGTCGGCACACTGGTCAAAAATTCTCTCCAAGGCTAGAGGACAAGGATGAGCTAAGAAAAGCAACTTTAAACGAAGCACTGGCGCCAAAGCAGGAGATGACGTAAAAGCTACCGGAGGATGTCATCGTTCCCTGATTAAAGACATACCGGCGTCACCTGAGGCCAAAGAAGCTTTGTAAAGTAGTTTGTCTAGTCAAAGATACCATTAGGGTTCCTTCCTTTGTAAGCCACCCTCTCCCCTATATAAGGAGAGGGGGCACACCCCTGCGGGGGACACGCGATTCACTACTAGAGATTTTTCTGTAGAGGATAGAGAGTTGGTACTGTTCATCTTCAACCTCTGGCCAAGGCCAAGTTCATCAATAAAGATACCGGTTTCTACCCCAAATCCATCCCTTTGTTAACCAAATCCTCCCCCGAATCCTCTAACGCACATTCGGCCCCAATTTAAGCTATCCCATGGCATCTGTCTGTTCACCACAACGACAACCATAGTTTCTTTCATTCGTTTATGGCCCAGAATACTAGAATTATATCACTCTGGTTTGAGATAATAGATAGGTTTACCTTCTTACTCTTGCGGGACATTGAGAGTTGATGCAACTATTCCCTCTTACTTCCACAATAAGAGGTGATGCAACTATTCCCTGCACTTGCAGGTAGTCACATGGTGGATGCCCAGATGCACTGGCAGTGTAACTGTAAGGATATCAGGAACATGGGTGGCGGACCTGGTTCATCGGCGGCAGTGATCAGCCAATGACGCGGCAATCGCGTCTAGAGACATCAGTGGCCTTCTACTGCAAGAAAATTTTGAGGTTGGGTGGTATGTGGCACCCCCTATATCTCTATATCAGGTTCAATCAGGCTCGGCAGGTGCTTACCCGAGTCGTACTATACGAGTTGTCAGAACAAACTGTTTCAACGACAAGTATGCTCGTACTTAGTGTAAAAATACAAGATCTCTGATCAGGATTAATATGGACGGTCATGCATAGTGCCCTGGATGAAAGTGGTGGCTTGAAACTCGGTTTTGGGAAGGAAAACGTTGAAATTGAGCTGCGGTTACAATCACCATCATCAACACACAGTGCGACGAACCCTTATATAAAGCTTTGTGTAGGGGTTATGTACCTCTCAGTTTGTTTCGGTCACTTCTCATAGGGCGCGTTTGGTTGTGCGGCCCTTGGCTCGCATCAGTCCAACAAAAAAACGGTATGTTTGGTTGCCTGAGCTGAGCGGCGTTGTTGCACGAACCGGTTCTTAAAGCACCATCAGGCGAGGCTCTGGAGGAACGCCTGGTTCGGCAGTTCCTCCGGTGCAGGCAAATCTCCAACGCCGGCTAATGCAAAACCGAATCTTCGACGCACGCGAAGAGACGAGGATGAAGATGTCGGGAGCTGCGGCGCGCATCGGCAAAAAACGAAAAGGGGGGCGCGAAGGATTCCGTCACCTCCCGGTGCGCTTTACCTTGATCAACGTCGTGATTGCTGCCACAAACCCGGCATACCGATCATCAAGACCGGCCAGGATATAGGAGATGATGACTTCATCATCAAGTTTCTTCCCAGCATTAGCCATCTCATCTGCTAGGGTTTTGATCCGGCCGAAGTAGGCATGCCCTGTTCTCTTCTCCTTCCGAGTTTGATTCAGTTGAGTACGAAGGTGAACAATGCGAGCCTTGGAAACGGAGAACATCTCTATGATTGCCGTCCAGACCTCCTGTGCGCTAGCCAGACCAGTGACCTACACCAGGACCTCCCTCGTCGTTTTCTGGAGCAGATATCCGAGCACAGATTGATCTTGCGCGATCCATCGCGTGTAATCCGGGTTGGGCATCTTCACCTCCTTTCCGTCTTTTTCTTTGCCAACGATTTCCTTCTCTGGCTCTACTCTGAACCATCAAGGTACCTGGAGAGTTGGGCACCCCTTATCGCTGTCATGACCTGGGCTTTCCAGATCATGATGTTCTCTGTCGTCAGCTTCTCTGAAACAGACTCGCCGAGAGATCCTCCAGCGGGCGCCATGGACGACGAAGAGGAGAAAGCAAAGATCATTGCAACGTATATGCAAGCTTAGGAAGAGGTCACTCTGATACCATATGAAAGAAATATGGGAACGTCGTTACCCCTTAGGGCTGACCGGTTAGATGGAACGTACAATTACACCATAGGACCGTGCTACCTAGCGGCGCCGCACATTTCTTAAACCGTGCGGCGGCAGCTGGACCCAACTGACCGGGCATGCACCCGCGCCCTGCATGCAGCTGACAATTAAAAAAGGGCCCATGCATGTTGCTGTCAACTACTACTACAGTATTTAAATAAAAGAAAAATGGGCTAATGCACTGCCACCGCATATATTAGCCTCTCACATATTATTTAACAAACAATTACCAGATTAGTTAGCAGTAGTTTTACTCTAGCTCTCAAATTTGCAGTAAGCTAATTAAATTTTGGTTTCCAGTTTTAAAATGTTTAACTACCAAGTTAGTTTTACCTAGTCGCACAGTACATTATAACAAGTTCATTGGTTGCTAGCTAAAGTAGTGCCTATCTCACAGGTTAATTTCACCTAGTTGCCAGATTTACAATGCATGATTATCAAGTTAATTATATTTGGTGCCACCATAAAGTAGTTTCTAATTGCCAGGTTAATTTCACCTAGTTTACAAGTTAATTGTACTAGCAGTGATTGGCGCGGCGGCACGCCGCGCCATATGGTGGCTGACTAATGAAATTTTTTGACAATGGTAAATGATGGTAAATTTTCCTGAGTTGTGTCTGAATAATGAAGTTAATGTTTTTATCCTTGTAGAGTTGCGTTTGCTTCGATTTTTTTAAGAACTCAGTCGTTGTGTTGTCTTGCTTTTGTATGATAATAAATAAATACTCGGCTAGTAGTTTTATTTGCTTGGATGTGAGTCTGTCTAGATTGTCATTTATCTGTGGACTAATATTGGCGTATGTCTGAAAACGAAGGTGGGAGCGAGTCTTAACGGATTGAGTGTGTGATAAAGTAGTTTCATTTACTTGCATGGAGTCTTTACGGCAGCCTGTGAAACAGCTCTGGTGAACATGGCGATGACTTGATGCAGCTCATCTGTCATACCAAACAGACAATCCAAATACTGTTATGAGTATATCCATTTGAAATGAAGTTCAGAAAAGGCATCATGAAAATTCATACAACATCAAAAATTATCCACCTGTACTACATGCTTTTCTTCCTAGCAAAGAACTGCATACAAAAATAGTGACAATATGTATACATATGCTTAGCATGTCGCTGAGAATATATTATTAGCTATGCTCAACACAAAAGCGGAGCACTGTTATGGAATTGACGCATGATTTGGTGTCCAAGGCAATACTGATCAAAACGAACATTCGAATATATATGGCTTATTTTCCAAGGAATTTATGCATGCTCATCAGGGTTATGCAGCTTGGTTTGGTCTAGAAAGATAAGTATATATATCGGGCATGCTGCTAAATTTATAACTCTTTTTCTGCATTTAATGTAAATAGTATTACCCATGACCGAAAAATCAAATTCCTAAGAAGAGCTCATTGCAAGTTTGAGCAAGAAAACAAAATACTGCTTCGAGATACAAATACTCCCTACCATGTCTTCTTTACAGGCATATATGGCTCATGTTTACGTAGTATCGATTCAGAAATATCCTCCCGTTTTCAACTCAATGTAGCTTAGGGAAAAGAATGTAGATCTCCAACATTGATAGGAGGCCCCAACAATGCAAGCAGGCCCCTTACTCTCCCTCCTGAAGTCTAAGCATTGATCTCTTCAAACTATAAGCGATATGCTCAATTAACTCTCCTTCCTCTTGATGTTCAAAAAAATGTTGGTTGTAGAACATGATTCCATTAGTTTGACAGGTTCAGAACCCGAGGGAAAACACCTGACATAATGCATAACTATAATGACAGAGTAGAACAAACTTGACAGCAAAACTTATGCACTTGATATTCACACCTAGCTGATTGTATCATATTAACATGTGCCTGACGCACATAAGTGGAGGCCCCAAAATTATCCATTCATCAAAATCAAGACATATTGGTACAAGAATAAACAAACTAATCAAACATGAAAAAGACTTACA
This sequence comes from Lolium rigidum, assembly GCF_022539505.1. Lineage (NCBI taxonomy): Eukaryota > Viridiplantae > Streptophyta > Magnoliopsida > Poales > Poaceae > Lolium > Lolium rigidum. The sequence goes on along the minus strand of NC_061508.1, from coordinate 114,064,829 downwards.
AACCTTTCATATTTATCAACCTACAAAAAGATGAGGGCAACTATCCTGTGATGTTGTTTGCAGAAATGCATTTGGAAGAGGAAATTAATAAAAAAAATCACGAAACTTCAGATTATCCATTGCTATCACGAAATAACAAATTGAACCAGTGTCTCAATGAAGTAAAAAACATGAAATTTACAAATATGACCAGTAATGCAAGCCTTATGTTGAGGACAAATATATTAGCATCCATGATTATTTTATCAAAAAATTCAAAATAGCAATGGAGGTAGTACCTGATGCCCAAGTCTTTGCAAGGATCTATCTTTACATGGGGAAGGAACAAAAATCCTAGATGGTACAGTCAAATCTATATTTTGATCTCATTGGAAATCTAAGCTCTCAAGTAAAATGCAATCACAAGTATAGGTCTGCCAATTAAGCATTGAATGAGATGTTAAAACAGGAATAATGCAAGCAAGGATACAGAGAGGTAAGACGAATACGTGGCTGTTAATTCGCAAATCGAAATGCACTAAATCCACCACCATAGTAAAATATATATACTCCAGTCCAGCATGCGTAAAAGGAAATTCTTTGACTAAAACAATGTACGCAAGTATTAAAATTGCTTCAATATCAAGACTGAAATATGAAGAACCGCAAGTCAGCAAAGTTTCTATGGACTGAATCACATTTCATGATAAAATGTCAGTTTCAATAAATGTATGAAATGGAAAGTCACAGGTGACTAAACATGGGAGCAAACTGAACATCAATATTATATTGATAAAATACATATTTTCTACCTCCCAGTCTGAGACATAAGAAAAAATGGACCAATATATGCACATCATCATAAACATTCCCTGATCTTTGATTTGGCTAACTTTCCTCGAATCTCTTATTAAACCTGCAGTTTGACGCAAGTATATAATAATCATGCTTGCAATAAATCACTTATATGTAGACACTTTGGAGAAGCGTCCCTTTCTATTGTAAGGAAAATTGTTAATCCCAAAAATATGTTTCCAAACATAAAAATCTTGTTGCCACTCCCTACATCATCTGATCTATGCAATGAACAGTATCTCTTCCAATTATCCCATAATTGAATGCCCTGTTCTTAAATAGCGCACACTTGGGTCATTTCATTCAGCAAAGAATTTATCTCATACATCCCTTTATTTTTGCATCTTGTTGTCATTTACTCAGTAGTCAGTCTTTTTCTCTACAAAATGATAATAATTAAATAAAGCAACCAAAAGCAGGAAAAGAGATAAGAAGAACAGCAAATCAGTATGGCACTATGAGAAGTGGTAACTCTAATGAGCTGAGTGTTGCATATAAATGGGATATGGTGCTCCAAAAAAATGCATGTCAAGACAGGTCACCCAGTTTGGTAACTATTCACAGCTGAACAGAATGAGCAATTTGCGAAGGGTCTTCTCTTGGTTCCTTCTATCTATACTAACAAACAGAAGAACATCAACTAAACACCTGCAATCTATTACATATTTGCATACCCTAAAGAAAAAAAATATCACCCATTCCTCCTCCCATGGGAAATCATAAGTAAAATAGACTCATCAGATAAAGTGAAACTACCCTATCAAAGTTTTCATTTGTTTAGTACCACGTGTAAGTAGAAGCAGTGCTGTATACATAATAATAAGTAAATGGGGAAAATAAATTTAATGCTCATGTTTATTAATAAATACCTCATGGTCTACAACGATGAAATCTAGCTCATATACGTTTTGTTGTGTGTTTGATGATCTCTGCATTCCCAGATATATGAAACATGCACAAGGACCTTTCGTTAATAAGATCGAGGCGATGCGTCTTTGACCAGCAAAAGTTTCATGTCTTTCTTCTTCTGTCCTACATGTGATTGAAAATATCCAGTGTAGATTTGAGATTTGAGTGGCATACCAAGGACTAAAAAGAACGACAAAATTCCCAAAAGGATTCAATTTCTAGTGGAAAATGTAGAGAAAAAGGAACTAAAATAGAGAAAACAACAAAGCAGAGGATGGTGAAGGTGCATAATCTACTGCAATCTGCACGTATATGGGGGTATTCAGTAAATAATGGTGGATGTATGAATGATTTAGGGGGGAATTTGAATAAAGTAGGCATCATATTATTCGCAATACACAATTACTGATCCGAATAGGTCAATTCACCTGTCAACATAAAGCAAGAAGACAAATGAATAGTACAAAAGGGAGATAGTGGGGAAAAAAGATGCATTGAACATACAGGACCCAATTTGCTAGGTTATCAACTTCTAATTCTTTATTAGATTTAGGAAGACCACCAGATCACATAAAACCGATGCATGTAGTGCCAAAGAAGATAATGTTACGAAACCAAAACATTCTCCTAAATTGTTTCTTTGAAGGGATATCACAATGCAACAGAAGAATTAAAATGTCAAAAGCCTGAAGCCTTTATCAATATCATGAACTTGTAGCAAGAGATAGTGAACTGATATTTGTGATTTCCAACAGCAATCCCAATCATACTCTGCAGCCCTCTATGTAGAACATCACTAATATTTTGCAATATGCGAGGGAAAATGCTTGCAGTTATCAAGCTCTTCAAATACTGAGTTGTGAAGCATCTGGAAAATTAAGGAAAGCCTAGAAAACAGTCATGCCGGAGTCGCAGACCAGATTGGAGAAGAACCCAGCTTTCAAAGGCAGCAATCTGCGAGCTTGAGAAGACGAATTAGCTCACTCCAACACCGGAGTTCCCGCACCGGTGGTCATCGGGCTGGTTGTCATGTCGATGTCGTGCTCCACATGATCGTGGAGCCGCCGCAAAGCTCATGACACGAAGATGTAGTTTCTCTGCTGAAAGCAAACAGGTCATACACACAAAGAAAAGAAGAGGAAGTGGAGCCAAGAAGATCAAAAGGCAGACAATCTGCTAACCTTACTACATTGACTGCTTCGTGGCACACTCGCGTTTCTTAATCGTGACAGGAGCCGGCAATCTGCTAATCTGGAACATGGGTTGTAGCAGGAAGCATGAACGATGGTTCCGCCCAAGCCCTCCGCAGCACCCTCAACAAAAACCATTCCCTACACCGTCCTTGGCCTCCTCTCCAGGAACGGTGGTAGTGCCCGCCACTGCCTTGGTTCACTTCTCGTGGCCCGGCCACTTCAGCCCAAGGAGAAGGCGTCGCGACCCCCAGAAACCGGCAGAGGCGGCTCCCAGCGCGAGCCGCACGGCGGCCCTCAGCAAAGTCGTGGATCCCGGCGGCGCGGACTCCCCGCTACAGGGCCGCATTAGACGGCGGCGCGCGACGGACCGGAGAAGGCGGCTCCCAGCGCGAGGCATATGGCGACCCTCGGCCAAGCCGCGATTCCCCGCAAGGCGACGCCCCGGCGCTGCTCCTCCCTGCACAGACCCCGCCCAGATTCCCCGCAAGGCGACGCCCCGGCGCTGCTCCACCCTGCACAGACCCCGCCCAGGAGGAGCTCAATGGGCACTGCGGACGCGCAACGGCCTATGAGATGGAGGAGGAGAAGGCATGCCGATGCGGGGAGCGCCCGCGGTCGTCCCGCCGCCGTTCGCTCGGACTCTGGCTACGCAGGCCATGGTGGGGCTGGTGGCAACACCACGACGGGGCCAGGCCCTCCGCACCGTTCACTGGCAAGCCTGCGCCACCACAGCCCACCACGCCGCCGAGCCGGGGCCGTCTTCCATGTGAGGCCAGGGCTGCGCCTGGGGAGCCAGATACCCACGTCACGGCCGCCAGGCAGAGGGAGCCCAGGACAGGGGGGAGCGATCGGGAGGGGAAGATTTTGGGCCGGCCACCCGGCGACCGCCAATCCTTGATCCCCGAGATGATCATCCGGCCATGGCGAGGGGAGCTAGGCCAGCGGCGCAATAAAGCCTTGGTCGGGGCAATGAGGCGGGGAGGAGCTCAGAAATCTCTAGGCAACCAACGGAGCCATCGAGAGAGGCACCGCACCGCTCTACCATACAGCAGCTGGGACCTACCATGTGTGATAAAAAGAACAACGCGGTGTAAAAGAAAAAATAGGCTACACGCACCCAGACCTAGCACATGAACCCCTTTCACACGTGAGAAGCCAGATTAAAATTCGAATTCCAAGCTAACCCCAGAAATGTACACTAAATAACAACATAACACATGAATATACGTGTCAGCAGAAGAGGCACACAAAAAGTAAGTCCAAAATTAGGAGAAAAAAGATGTTTGTTACACTTTTATATAGTAGTTATTTGGTTGCCAACCAAAAGAAAAGTGCCTAACTGCCAGGTTAATTTCACATAGTTTACAAGTTAATTGTATTTGGTTGCCAACCAAAAGAAAAGTGCCTAACTGCCAGGTTAATTTCACATAGTTTACAAGTTAATTGTATTTGGTTGCCAACCAAAAAAAAGTGCCTAACTGCCAGATTAATTTCACATAGCTGCCAAATTTGCACGGCATGATTCTGAAATTTGTTGATGACTTAGCCAGAGTACCTAATACTATGTTGTCCTTAGTTGCTAAATTCTTTGTGTTGCGAACAGATTTTCTAGTGAAAATTGGAAGAATCTCTTGTCCTCCTAACTTTTTTTGAAGACCATAGAGGATACTCATATAACAGTTCGCATGCAAGAATCCACTAGAATTTTCAGCGAAAGGAACAGCAGAACGAGATATAGTAGGAGAGTAAAAATCCAGCAAGCATCACACCAGCCGCCAGACTCGTCACGGCTCCATTTGCTCATCGGCGGCCGCCTCCTAGCACTTGCCGATGGTGGCCTTACCATGCTAGATGGTGAACGCCTCTTACCCGCGACCATGTCTCCATGTGCTCGGCGGCGGCAGCCATCTGCTGCGTGCTCTGCGTCGCACGGCGGACTCCCTTGACGTGCGCTCTCCACAGGCTTGTCGTCGGCGTCCCGCTCCCCGCGCCTCTTCCTCGCGTTCCCAGCGGTGGAGACAGCCTCCCTCGCTGGCGTGCTCGTCCGCCTCCTCCTCGTGCATGCCAGTGGTGGCATGGCGCTCGCGCATGTCGACGGAGACTTGGCGGAGCCCTCCCCGTGTAGTGCTCGCTGGCGGCGGCGGAGGCTTCCCCGCGACGCGCCTCCTTCTCGTGCTCGTCAGCGGCTGCGGAGGCTTCCCCGTGACGCGCCTCCTTCTCGCCCTCGCCGGCGGCGGGCGAAGGCATCCCCGCGACGCGCCTCCTTCTCTCGGTCGTCGATGGCGGCGCAGTCCTCAGCTCGCCGCGCCTCTTCCTCGCGCTCCCAGCAGCGGAGGCAGCCTCCCTCGTCGGCATGCTCGTTCGCCTCCCCCTCGCGCATGCCAGCGGTGGTATGGCGCTCACGCCTGTCGACGACGTCTTCTCGGAGCACTCCCCTTCTCGCGCTCGGCGGCGGCGGAGGATTCCCCGCGACGGGCATCCTTCTCGCTCTCGTCGGTGGCGGCGCAGCCCTCCCCACGACGCGCCTCCTCCACGAGCTCATCGGCGGCGGCCTGAAGGAGCCCTCGCCTCGACGGGGCTCCTCCTCGAGCTCATCAGCCGCACCTGGCAGAGTCCCTGCGACATGCCTCTACACAGCGCCCGCGTGGCGATTTCAGAGGAGAGGGAGAAATGAGTAGACAGAGCCACCCGTGTGAGGAGATAAGGGGTAAACATTTTTTTAAACTATTATGAGAGATTCTGGAGCGCACGATGTTCTTTTACGAATCGTGACAAACCGCCGCACAAGAAGAGAAACGTGCGGCTTCTCTGTAGATTTTCCCTACAACATATCATCGTGCACCAATCGTACACGGACCATATTCCTTATAGATACGGAATAGGAAGCTAGAGTCTACATACAAAACGTTTAACACCATGCATGGGCACTGGGCACGCGGACTGGGCGTGCACTGGATAGATGCAACCTTTAGCAAAAGCAAACATTAGTAAGATAGCCATTCCTATCAAGAAAAAGGGGTACATATAGATTGTGTATTATTAATATGATTCCAAGGATTTAAAATTTGATATTACCCAAACTATTTTTGAAAAGGACAATTTAATACCACAAGCTTTATCATTACCTGATTGTAATCAGTTCAAACTTAAAGGTGGCCATAGAGGTGGATGTTGAAGACATTACCTGGCAATGACATTGTTGGAGATATTGTTTTAAGAGCGGGGACTATCTTCAGGATGAAAACCTAAGATCTTTGATCGGACGACGAGAGCACTGGTGCACTGTTCCCTTCTTGGAGGCGTCGCTTTTGGAGAGTGTATTTTAGGTGTTGTCTTGGTGATGGATGTACTGCTGTTGCTAGGCCTGAGATACTGTGACGGAACTTTTATTTCTTAGTTTTATATTCTCTTTTTTGGTTGTGTGCATCCGTACTACCATTAGGGCGGTGCGTTGTTGCAGAGGCTGGATATAATTGATATCTTTTGATATTAATATATTCCCTTTATCGAAAAAAAAGAGGTGGATGTTGATAGATGTCGTAGGCATAGCCTGCGAGTATGGCATCATCATATATTCCACATGTTTTGCTAGGGTGAAGGTGTGCTCACATGTTAAGAGAACATAAAAGGTTGTACATCACGGTAGTCATAGGGTTTAAGCATCTCCACCGTCTTCTTCCCAAGATCAATACCGATCGTCAATTCATGATTGTTCCAGTGGCCTATACCATTATGTCCCTTTTTAGACACGACGGTGAGATACACCAGATCGTCGCCCTGCATACTGAGGGTTGGACGTTTTGCTTGCAATTTTCTCAGCGTCCATCTTCCAGCACTGCCATCCCACAGCTCAGACAACATGGTGTGGTGCCTAGGGTCGTCGAGTGCGATGTCATCAACATCCGCAGCGTGGCCCTTGCGCCAGTAGTCCCACGTGATATGTCTGTAACACGTCCGGATCTTCCAACCATCTGGGACGCGGACAACATTTAGGCTATATTCGTCGTGGATGAGCTCGGAGTCTAGGATGTCATCCACGTGGTCGAGATCCCTGATAGTCTTGATCAGGGGCTTCTCCTCATCGTCCCTATCGACGGCGACGTAGCGTAACCGAAGATCTAGGTCGACGAAGACGATGAAACCATCGCTGTAGCATGCGACGTCCCGGTGAACCGGCAGCGGGGAACGGTGCGGGCGCTTGTAGAAATCGGACTTGGGTAGCGGGATGAAGCGGGTGTGCGCGGCGGGATCCTCGTCGACCACGTCGCAGGCGATGATGCCTCCGCCGTGGTGGAGGTCCGCCCAGCCTATGACGCTTCCTCCGAGGGCGATCACCTTGTCGAATATGTTGGGCACGTCGTCGGACCTGACCCCGGCGGGAGGCGTGAGCGCCCTGATGCTCCACGCCCACGTCTTGGACGAGAACACGCGGAGATCGTAGGCCACTGTTTTGTAGTAGTTCTCTACCTTGGCGATCAAGAAGGCGAGTAGAAACTCCCCGCCATCGTCCTCGTCGTCGACCAAGGGCAAGATGGCGAAGCAGGGTGATGGTGATCTAACGTCCCTGGTGCTCGGCATCTGCTGGCGCGGGATCTCTCTGAGCGACGGCTTGCCGAAGGCGACGTGGTAGACGAAGTAGTCGACGTCAAGAGGCTCTCGCCAGGTGCTGCAGCGGAGGAGGATGAGATCCTTGGCGGAGGAAGCCACCTCGGCGTTCACTGAATCGAAGCGCTCGCGCTGGGCGTCGTCGGTGTAGTGAACGTGCAGTTGCGAGACGGACGGCGGAGACGTGAGGCAGAAGGTGACCTTGATGGTGCGGCCGGCGCTCGTGATGGCGTAGGCGGTGGTGGCGTTGTCGCAGTTGGTGGAACCGGCCATCTTGTTAAGGAGAACCCAGGATGGGGCGGCATCCATGCCGGGGGGCTGGAAGTAGGAGGCGTCGAGCCATCCCTGCGTCTCCATGGTTTGTAGTCGGCGATCGATCTTACAGGATCAGGCTTGGATTTTTTGGGCTTCAAGCCTAAGGCTGACGCAAAGCAAAGCAATATAGCAGAGGCGCCGCTATTGAGGCTGACTCAAACTCGGTCGAGTCTGTTGAGATCGGAGAACATGGTATTGAAAAGTCTCCGGAGAACATGGTATTTTTCTACATTGTTCCTATAAATATTGACTATGAAAATAAATACCTGAAAGCCACTGCAAAACATAAAAAATACAAGCAAGCGCTTGGAAGCAAACCCTTGAAACAGAATCCGGCTGCTCGAATCGCCGCGCCCTACAATGCCCTACTTTTCTGCTCAACTTCTCTAACCCATCGTCCTCGCTGCCTCCGATAACAACAAGTATATGCCCTCAAAATATACTCCATCCGTAGCTGCGCCAATTAATTTGGGCCGGAGAAAGTCCAACAATCTGAGCCGGCTTGAATCCTCAGAAACTATATGCATGCCAGAACATCATTTTTATTTCAGTTTGTGCAGAACCTAGCTGCAAAATCATCCAGTTCATGATTGCCCAACTTCCAGCAACAAAGAGTGCCAAGAGGAAGAGCGAAATCAACACCATGTCTATACACAGGACACATAGATCAGCTCAGCTAAGATTCTCAGAGAGCATTTCTCGGGCTTCCTCATATCAAGTGCTCTGCTCGTGCTTTTCTGCACCTCAGTATCTCCACTCCCAAGTAGTCGACGACACCTTGCACAGCAACATGAGGCTTCTCGACCTTCACTCGAACAGAGGAGATCTGAGGGAACTTGAGCAATGTGGACTTGGCGATCGACTGAGCCACAGACTCCAAGAGATTATGTGACGGGCCTTCTACTATACCCTTCACTATCCTGCAGAATGATATACTTTTGTATCATGAAAGCCAAAAAGAAAGAAGTAGCTTGCAAGAAATCATTCAGTGCTTCTACAGTATGCTGAGTCAATGAATCTGATTAAATCGCTAACTAAATTATGCAACAATAACAGAACTGGACTTTGGTCCATGCCAAGCTACTCCCACCGCAGTTACACTATCTGATATAATCCGTTGCAGATGAGGCATAATCAATCCTCTTGCAGTGGAGGTATACAAAGAGGGCCATATTTAAGCTTGTTTCCTACAAAAGGACAATATCTTGGATCTGGAAATACTTTTATAATGGCCTAATTTCAGGTCGAAGATATGAAACCCCTAACCAATTTGATGGCAGCTAGAGAGAATCATTCTGAGATGCATATCAATCGCAACTTTTCCAAACGAATGTGGGAGAACAAGACTGACATAAAGGTGATTAAATCCCACAGTTCAATTCCAACTGCAGCTGAAGCTTTACTGTGACACTCGGCAGCAATCGAGGAGTAGTGAGAAGAAGTGAAATACCCTCAAACTGTAAAGCCTCCTGAAATCGCACGTATTCATCATCTGTGTTGGCTCGCAAATAAACCAGGGAAACCCACAGCCTCCTTGCATACCACTTTGCTCACCTCCTTGCTCACCACCATGTCCACCACTTTGCTCATGATCTTGTCCATCTCCTTGCTCCCCACCTTGCTCATGACCTTGCGCAAATCCATGCCCACCTTGCATACCTCCTTGCATGCCTTGCATACATGCACAACATCTTCCATAGCTAGCTGATGAACTTGTCCATCTTCATTGATCATTTGTTGCATGAGCTCCTCTTGAAGTATGCCAAGTTCGACAGCGTCATACCGCCGAACACATGGCGTGCGTCCGGCGTGCCACGCGCAATGGGCACCACGGCCGATGGTCCACCTAAGAGGTTTGGGCCATCAGGCGTGCCGTGCGCAATGGGCACCCGCAGCATCCCCGGTGAGTCACCCGCGTAGGCCACCAAGTTGAGGTTGAAGTTGGGCAGCGCCGCCCAGCCGAACAGCGCCAACTCGCCTACTTCCGGAGACTAACTGTGCAATGACAGCCGGCTAGGCAGCGGGGGCGTGAAGAACCGCAGGTACCCGTATCGTGGCGGGAGTGGCAGACGTGGAGGCGGGGACATGATCCGCGGCAGCCGAGTGCCAGTGCACCCGAGGCTTAGCTTGCTGGAGCCAAGCATTGCGCGGCCAAGGCCTTGGCCACCGCTTGGCGGTTGAGCATTAGGACTATGTGTTGTGCGCCAAGCTACTGTTGGGCGGCGACCTGTGCGTCGAAGCGCTCCTCGGTCTCCTTCCTGGCCGCGGCGGCAACGGTAGCCACTACCTTCTCTCCCTTCGCCCTTGTGCGCCGATGTTGACGCTTTGGGGCTTAGGCTCCTTCTTCGGCGGCACCGAGAGGGCAAGCACCTATTCAATAGAGTAGCAGCGATTGGAGCGGAGAAAGGTTCCATGGTGGCTGGCGGCGAGCGCGTTTAGGGTGGGAGAGCCGGCAGCGCGCGGGATTGGGGAAGGGTTTGGTGGGGGAAACGGTTTGTGGTGGGTGGGACTGCACGCAGGAGGCTGTCAGGCGGGACCCCCTGGACCAAGTTGGACAACGGACACAGTCCGCGGCTCACCATTTCTCTGCCAAATTTGGGGACAGGGTAGGGGCTATGGGCCTGCCCCCCCCACTTTCTCCAGCACACCACCGCTGCCTACTCTCCGTACTCCACCGAAGTGCTGCCTCTTGGTAGACAGGCCACAGATCAGCGGCCGCACTCTCAGATGTCACCACTGTCCGTGCCCCCTGCTTGACCCCAAAAACATCCTCCATCAGAAGGGTTCTGCAGTGGCCAGCATTTCTCCAACCTTGATCCCTCATTGCAGGTCGAGGTCTCAAAGAAATTTGCACCACACTCTCCCTCCCTCCCTCCAACATCGCCCCAGCCAGATGTAAGAACATTCCTTCTTTTCTCATACCTCACATTTCTTTTGCTGTTCCTTTTTTATGTTGATTTGGAAAATTCGCAGATCTTCTAGATTCAACAAAGGGACCAGTAATTCACAGGAGGCTTGTGCTTACATGATTTGATAATGCCCCATCACGAAATAAGGTACAAGTTGTTGAAACAAATATAGCTCATGGCAAATAAAGTTTTCTCTTCTTTCACGAATTAATTGATTAGAAAGATTTGTTCATGGCTACACCAAATGAGCAGGTCGAACTTGTTCAGTTTTAACTCCTGAGTAATAAATCGTTCTATCCCCCCATTAATTAGTTCAGCGCAGCCATACAGACCTATTAAGAGAATCTATGATGGTTGAATAATTGTATATGAGCAAGCAGCCAAATGCAGCTTTTGTATGATGAGGAGACATTGAGACAACTACCAATCATAATCAACTGTAACCCGTATATTCAGTTGGCTCATCTGTTCTGCAGGGGCAGTTCCCTATAGGCTACTGAGCTACATGATGTTGTATTCTCGCGTATGTATGCTAGTAACAGAATTGGTAACAAATCTCCTGTGTTATCTCATGATTAGTCGGTTCAGGCTGCCAAACGGGAAAAATCCCGAAAGCTCCGTGCGTGATTAGTCGGTTCAGGATGTCTACTTTACAGGGAAGTTCCGTTCGTGATCTAGCTAAAATTCGTTGCACGTGGCGTCCTAGGTTTATTAAATGAAATTCCAATCTATGCGGAGAAAAACTGTGGAGGTGAAATTGGAGAGAAGTTGTGCACCAGCCTTGACTTCCATGATGTTTCATTAATTATTTAGAACATAATAGCGAAGCAATCGGTATGATGAATCCGCTTGACGGATAAAATGATGTGCATTCAGAAGTAATAAGATGCAATCATCAGTTCTGAGAGACAGCAATAGTCGGCGTTATATGCACTAAGAGCATCTCCAACAGAGGCCGTAAACTAGAGTTGCGCTAAAAAACCCGCCAATATACAGCACCGAACGTGTTTTTGCGTCCTGCAGCAGACGCTGCAAGTAGGTCATTCTGTAAATATTTTAGTGCGCGTGGCAGTTTGCGCTATCCAAAGCGGTATATCTGGTGCGCCGGCTAGCGCGCGCTGTAAACTGGCACCGTGATCCTTCTCACCGCGCGAAAGAAATGGCTCTGAAATATCTTGACCTCGCCTGCCTCTCCTGCATCCCGGAGATCCGCCCGTCGCCGCCTCCCTCTCTTCTCGCTTCCTCTCGTCGTGCGCCGGCGCTGTATCCGTTCTCCGTTCCTTCTCGCCGCAGTTAGAGCGCCATTGGGTTGGTCGATCGATCAGGGCGGGGGCCGTGCTTGACTGCTTGTTCGTTGGCCTCTGCGTCGATCCTGCCTCGCGTCGATTGTTGTCGTTTGCTGCTGTTTTTGATTTCGATGAAGTCAGTAGGCGTGTTCATGGTGATTTTCCTCGGAGGAGGAGGATGCTGAAGAGCACCGAGACGCAATGGTGTTTCTGCTCACCTTCGTCCACCTGTCTCGTTTGCTGAAACGCGAGATCCTTTTTTGAAACAGGAGATCCTTTTTCTGAAGAGCACTGAGACGCAATGGTTCAAGATAGGTGATGCTGGGCAATTGGTAGTGGCGCGGCGTAGAGTTGTTAAATTTAGCTGATTTTTTCAGATATATTTGTGACCTGTTTGATCTTGTTTGTTGTACGTATGTTGAAGAAACTTGTTTGTGGAGCTCTATTTTACAGCCTGTGGCGAAGGGCTGTTTTTTGGCTACTTGGTTGCGCTGTAAAATAGAGCCTCCGGTGAAGCTTGCGCTGGCGCCGCGCGCTGTATCAGGATCAAGCGCGCTGCAAACGACTTTTACAGCGCCAAATTTTAGAGCCTCTGTTGGAGATGCTCTAATAAAATGCATCGACTGTTCAGGACGATCCAGTTGGTTCGTGATTTGTTATGGAGGAGAGGAATTCTAATTTGTACGTTCACCGAGAATTCAGGCTGTTTTGCAATAGCAGTGGAATTGTTCAGAAGTTGAAGCTGATTAGAGATGAATTGACTTCGGTGGGAGCAACGGCTCACATGCCATGGGCAATCACCTTCCAGCAAGCTGTGCTAGCTATCTGTCGCATTAGCTTGTTTTTCAGATTCGCTGCCTGCTCCGGTCAGTTGGCAATTGCGCAGTTTGCTTTTGGGCTTTTGTACATCAAACTCTATTTCGGTTCTTTCAATAAATCAATCGAGAATCTTTACCTTGTGATTGCACTTTTCGATGAAAACAGATTGGATTCAGTAAACGAAAAGCGAATCAAGTTTTTTTATTTATGGTGGCTGGACAAGAATGAGACGGGCCGGGGGTCGAGCACGGCACCTGTAGATGTCGGTGTAGCTGACGGTGTGGGAGATGTCGTCGGAGTCCCCAGCGGGGGCGAGGTCCATCCAGGCGTCGACGTCGATGACGAACTTCTGTCCGAGCTTCTTCTCCTCCTGCTTCACGCCGTGGAACCCGTGGAACTGCATCCCCCGCAGGATCAGCTTGTCGCCGCCCATCGCCGTCGGCTCCTCCTCCCGGTCCCCCGCCATGGCTGCTCCCGTCCTAACTGGTTACCGAGTCGCTCGATCGTGCGCTCACCCGCCGCCTCCGGTGGTGGGAGCTGGTGGAAGATTGGGTGAGATTTGGGCGGCTACAGCCTACAGCACAGCATCTTTTTTTTTTTAGACAATACCGCACAGCACCTGGTTCCTGTCAGCCCTTGCCCGACTTCACTTCCAAATGCGGCCCAAGTAACAGCATGTGGGCCGATGTGGCTTTTTCGCCACGGCCGCATGGAGGCGGAACGCGCGGAGAAACGGGCCCGGCAAGCTAGGAAAAAAAAAAGCGGTTTAGTAGAGTAGAAAAAAAATACTATAGGACAAGCTTGGAAAAACACTATTAGGGGACCCAAAATCCAATTAGACTCAGGTCAAAATAAAATCTAATTAGCCTAGCGCTAAGAGCTGCTCTCCCATGACATGTCGCTACCGTCCTAAAACCATCGCCCAGTTTATTGTCATATCAACATTTGTTTCGCGATTTGACGGGCGTAGCCCTCGCCGGCGGCCCTCGTTGTTGGTGGCTAGCCCAGCGGCAGACGGATCAAGTGTCAGGGTGAGTCGAGCATTGGGTGAGAATTAGTGGGGGAGCACAGACGGCGCAAACCTGCAGCCATGCTCCAGTTATTTTTCTTTTCTTTTTGCACCTAATATGTTATAAATACTATTGTGATGTTGTTTTTCCTCCTACACGTACCCAAATTGTAATACTCCCTCCGTTTCCTTTCTATAATGCCTATTGTTTTTTCTGATTTGTTTCAGAATATAAGAGTAAAGCTATGTTTTTTTTTTGCAAAGAACCCCTTCCACCGATCAGGTCAAGTCCACAAAATCTGGAAACCGATCTGGTCATGTATTTCTGAGATCTGTTTTCAGTTTCCTATTTTGTCTGAGATATCGCTAGGGGGTTTTGTGTCAAAAAATGGCTCGCGCTAATTTCCGTGCTGACGTGGGCATTACCCTTCGGGTACCTGTTATTGCCCTATCCTATACGGCCCAACTGGAGGCCCATGAAGACAGCCGATGGCAGGGTGGGCCACTAGGTCGGTGTCGAAGGAGATTCCTTGAAGAACAAGTTGAAGAGGAACCGAACAAGGAAAGTTTAGAACTAGGACTCTTGTAAACCTAGTCGTACTCGTGCAGATCTCTTGGGACCTGGCCTCCTTTATAAGGGCCAGGAGAGGGGCTGCCGAGGGGGACAATCAATCTTAGCAGTCTTAGCCACCAGAAGCTTAGAGCTAGGTCATCGTTAAGCTTAGCATCTCGACGAGATCTCAGTCGAACTATTCGGCACCCCATTGTAACCTAATTTCCATCATAATCAAGAACAGACAAGCAGGACGTAAGGGTTTTACCTCATCGAGGGCCCCGAACCTGGGTAAATCGCTCCCCCCGTTTGTCTGTGAACCGATGTCTCGTGTCAGCTTGCAGGATTCCATCAACCCTAAGCCCCTAACGGAGGGCATTGCCGAGGAGCTCCCTCGACAATTGGTGCCGTCTGTGGGAAGCCTGTCGGCACAAGGCAGGATATCGGCAGTTCCGGTCACATCTGCAGCGTTCGTACTCGAGTCGCCGACACCGTCAGATCCGAGAGACCCGATCCGCTGCATATCCTTCGAGTTCATGCCACATCCTGAGCCGTCATACTCGGCTCCAGGAGAATCGCGCGACGGCATGACCACCACTTTTGGAGGCGTTCACTTCATCATCGATTCCGGAGGCTTCCTTCGCCTCCCTAGGACAGGTACATCTGTTTCAATGACCTTGGCTTCGACAGGTGACCCGCCGGCAGCAACTTCAGAAATCCTGCCCGTTAGTGCGCAAGGAGGCAGCCGAGGAAGCTTCAACACCACGACAGGGCGAAAGAAAAGGCGAAGGGATGCGCATCATGGAGAGGAAGAACGTACGATATCTCACCCTCGCCGGTCCGAACGAGAGCATGAAGACATGCGACCGATCCATGGCCGCGCCCGTTCACCGTATTTATCGGCTACGGAGCAACTCGAGGCACCATGCTACCTTCACTCCTACATTGATCCGAAGGACGGGCGAGAGAAATCCAGCCATCTGCTAAAGAATTGCCGACATTTCTTGGAGATTCGACAGTTCTGCGACGATCTTAGAGCCGAAGCCTTATCAAGGGTTCACATAATGGAGAAAAGAACGGGGTCTTACAGCTATCCGCCAGAACCATATGTACCAGAGCCATATGAACCAATGGAAAGGTATGTACCATCCGAAACGTTCCCAGAGCCATGTGGGAAGGTCAACATGATCCATAAAACCAGTTTTTCAAAGAGGGAAATCAAGAAATTCTCGCGGGAGGTGAAATATGCAGAAGTCGCCATGGTTGATACTCCCAAATTCATCGACTGGTCAGAGCAAGGCATTTCATTCGACAGGGCAGATCACCCAAAGGCCGTCCCTAGACCAGGTCATGCAGCCCTTGTTCTCGAGGCGCAAATCGGAGGTTACAACATGAGCAAGGTATTCATGGATGGAGGAAGTGGCTTAAACTTGCTGTTCGCAAACACGATGAAGGCGATGGGCCTAACGGTCGACATGCTGAGAGAGTCCGACACAGGATTCCACGACATCATACCGACTCGGCCCGCCTACTCCCTAGGCAAAACAACGATGGACGTAGTTTTCGGCACACCTAGCAATTTCAGGAGGGAGAAAATCGAGTTTGAAGTAGTCGACTGGGAATCTCAGTACCATGCAATACTCGGCAGACCCACCTTTGCCAAATTTATGGCTGTACCTCATTATGCGTACCTGAAATTGAAGATGCCTGGCAACAACGGGACCCCAATAACTGTCCACGGGAGCTTTGCTCGATCAGACACTTGCGACAGGGAGTTCCAGAAGATTGCCTCGAAGTTCGGAGCCAAGGAGGAACTCAACGCGATCGACGCCACCACAGATCATACGCAGCCACCAGCCGATAATCGAAACATAAGATCCGATGAGTTCGACGCTGCAAAGGAAGCCAAGAAGCTGCAGGTGCATCCCACCGATCCGAAGAAAACAGTCAATACATCGGCCGACCTCACGGTCGCATAGGAAGGCGCGCTCATCGAGTTCCTCCGTGAGCGCTGGGAGATATTTGCATGGGAACCATCCGACATGCCAGGTATCCCCAGGGAACTCGCTGAGCACGCCCTTAATGTTGACCCAACAGCTAAACCAGTGCAACAGTCAATGCGTCGGTTCTCCGAACCAAAGAGGAAAGCGATTGGCGAGGAAGTCAATCGGCTCCGTAAAGCAGGATTCATTCGGGAGCTCAAGGAAGCCGAATGGGTAGCCAACCCTGTTATGGTGCCAAAAAAGGACACCACTGCTCTGCGCATGTGTATCGATTACACCGGCCTCAACAAGCACTGTCCAAAGGATCACTTCCCGCTACCTCGCATTGATCAGATAGTCGACTCTACGGCTGGATGCGATCGCCTCTCCTTCCTTGATGCATACTCCGGGTATAACCAGATCAAGCTGAAGAAAGAAGAACAGGAGTTAACCGCGTTCATCACTCCACACGGCGTTTTCTGTTACAACGTCATGACTTTTGGGTTGAAAAACGCGGGAGCAACTTATCAACGTTGCATGCAGGCTTGCCTTGGGGAGCGGATCGGAAGAAACATCGAGGTCTACATCGACGATATCGTGGTAAAAACAAAGCACGCGGCCACCCTCATCGATGATTTGCGCGAGACCTTCGACAATCTAGACAAATACAAGATCAAGCTGAACCCGAAGAAATGCTTCTTTGGGGTGCCAGGGGGACAAGTGCTCGGCTACTTCATCTCAGCAAGGGGAATAGAAGCTAACCCTGTGAAGATCAAGGCTATCCTCGACATGGAGCCGCCAAAGAATCTGCACCAAGTGCAGCAGTTGGCAGGACGTGTGGTGACCCAGCGTACCACTGCATGGTGTAGTACACAAGTCGTTGACATAACACAAGTGAAACACCGTTCCACTCATATTACATCCCTCAGAGTGGTACAACAGAAACATATGCGAGTCCAAGGTATGTCTATAGAAGGATACACAAGTCTGTTTACGGAAGATCAACACAGACCTCCTACTTTACAGTGAGGTAAAACTTCAAATAAAGCTCCG
>NC_061508.1:113936401-114047262 GCF_022539505.1 Lolium rigidum | reverse complement strand
GATCACAAGTATAAACCAAGCCATAGATACTTAGGACTAAATACCATTTGGTGAGTAGAGTGAACCAATACCCAATTCTATTTTGCTTTCTAAGTACTTGCTTTGGGAACCAAATGAAATAGTATTTTATAAAATAGAATCACCACAAGAGCAATTGAATTAACCAGGAGGAATATAGGATTCATCCTAAATAATTTAAGTCAAAGCTTGATTGATGATTATAGAGGTTATATCAGCACTCTTCTTAAACCCTAAGAAACTATCATCCACATAAAATCATAAACCAATTCCATTCTCTTTACTATTTGTTAAACCCTAGCCATGATTACATAATAGGTGAGTAATCACTGTGGTTAAGCACTAGAAAATTATAATATGTTCACCTTGCACATGTTCTAAATTCCAAATCATTTAAACAGATTTGATTCTTAAATTAAAAAGCAATTTAAATGAATCCCAAATTCATAACTATTTTGAATTTTGGATTATGTCTCATAAGAACACAAAATAAATCCAGTATAATATGGTTATTTATAAACAAAACCATACAGTAGGTAGCATTATCAAATTGTTTTGATATTCAAATAATTTAGAACCTGCAACACAAAACAGAATTCAAATTTGAATTCAAATAACAAAATAGAAAAATAGAAAATATAAAACAGAATTTGAAAAGGAAAAGATAGGGAAACTTACCTGGCTTACCTGGACCGGAGCAGCCCGAATCCAAACCAGCAGCAGCCCATCAAAGCCTAGGAGCAGTCCAGCCCATGTCCAAAAACCGTTTCGCTGGCTTTAAAAATCGTGCGAGAGGAAAAACACTTCATCGTCGTCGTCTCCGAGCACGACAACGCGGAGGAGCCAGTAGGCCACGATCTCGTCGTCGATAAGCATGCTCCAGATGTCGCCAGACACTCAGAACCACGCCCAACCTCTCTCGCGTCCGAGCTTATCAACGGACGAGAAGATCCTTGCCAGATAGAAGCTTGCAAAGACCGCCACCTCCCAACCATGGCCATCACCGTGTCAAGGCCACAAGGCTTCCCTTGGCCTATAAATAGGTGGAGGACATCACCGTGAACTCCTTGTTCACCTCCACCACTCCGTTTCTTCTCAGACAACCTCTATCTCTCACACCCATCTATTCTCTGTCGCCGGAGTCGAAGACGAAGCCGACGGAGGAGGCCAACCCAGCCTCCGGCGTGTGGTCCAGGAGGAGCGCCTGGACTCAAGGAGCATCTGGGAGGAGCCCATCATCAAGGGGAGCAAAGAATCAGGGCAATTTTGGCGTTCCTTTCTGTAGCACATCGCCGGGAAATTATCAATCTCCGTTGTCTCCGTCGACCATCGCCAAAGCCGACCACACCTTGAGCTTCAGGGTGAGTATACACGTCTATAGCACCTGCTCTCGCTTCCTAGCATCGCCTGTAGCCCTAGTTCGCATGTTGGCCGGAGTAGCACCACCGCAGTACTCATCGCCGGCAACGCTCCGATGATCCCCTCGCAAAACCATCACCACCATTCGATTCGTCTTGTTGTCTTCGTTCAGAAACGCCTAGCCGCGCATCCCGGGAGGCCGTAAATCGGCGGCGCCATCGTCTGTTGACCGATGGCGTTTAACCACCGGTGAGGTCAAAGGTCCTAGTCAACTTTGACCGGTCCTTGCTTGCGTGGAAGCTGACGTGGACACAAGCCCCACCAGTCAGTGTCTAGGGCTAGATCTGTCTCGGTACATTTAGTATTTTAGTTTTAATTTAAAAACCAGTTAATAGCTGAAACTTTGCAAAATCATATAAAATTCATTTCAACTCAGAAAAATATGAATAATATATCAAAATGCTCACAAAAATAAACTCTATTCAAATAAAATATAAAATAAAAATGTGTGTCAAAATAAAAAATCACTTATTTTTAACTTTATTAATTATGCCTTTTCATTTGTTTTAAATCCAATTTGTATTCGATAATTAGTAAAGTTTCAAAATTAAATATTAGCTAATCAGTAAATAAATAAAATGTTAATATTAATTTTCTTTATCATATTTTCATCAATTAAAATATTAGTGGTAATTCATAAACCCTAATTTGCAAATTACCATTTACTATTTTGTTTAAATAATAATAAATCAAGAAAATACTAAAGGGCTAATATTATTTTAGGTAATCCAAAACATGTTTACTTAGACAACTTTAGTTAACAAGTTAAGTATTTTAAAACTTAATAACAATTGTTAAACCCTAGTTTTTAATTAAACCTAAGTAGGAGTTACCCTAATTATTAATTCTTGTAAAAATTAATAAAATGTCAAACCATTATTAAATTTTTTTCAAAGTAATTAGTTACCACACCTTTATTGTCAATTATTAGTTTAAGAATTGTATCATAATTTAGAAACCCTAATTTTAATATAAGTAAGACCTTGATCCCATTATTTTATGTGCTCGGGGGTTTAGCCCATATGATTATATAAACTTCACTTTACTTATAGCACCTTGCTAAGCAACAAATATATGCATGCTCATGATCCACTAGAATAAAACCAATTCACATAAGATTATCATTTCATGTCTTTATTTTTTTATTAAACCTATATGATCCACTAGTGTCACCTAGGTATAAACCCTAGTTTGTTAATATGTTAGCACCATTGATCCTCATACTTAGTACCACACCATGAAATTCAACCTCAACCATCAAACCCTAGTAGAATCCTAATGATGAACCCAAATACCAACTTTGTGTAGTAATGCACATCACATGCTCCTATTCAACTAACCCTATTTAGGAAATAATAAACCACCTAGTATAGAACCTATTATTGAGTACTTAGTAAAGCAAATGTGAAGCCATAGTAAACCCTAATACCTAACTCACAGCACTACCTTGAATTATCCTTTGATATGATGCTTATGAGAAACCATAGTAATGAACCTATCAATACTTGCTACATATAAACCCATTTTACTTAAGAACCAACTAGTCCATATTAGAAAATTAAATGAATCCAGTAGTAAACTCTAGAAGCCATAGTTCCTATTCAAAGTAGTTCTTATTCTTATTAACCTGTTCTTCAAAAGTTATTCTTTTGAAGTACAAATGTCAATCAAACCATAGAAGCCCATAGTTCTTATGTGAAATACTTACTATTTCTTACTTAACATGTTCTTCAAAAGTTATTCTTTTGAAGTATAGTATAAGTAATCATCAACCATGTCCAGTAGAACTTAAAATTGACAACTGTTCTTTACATATTACTCAACTACAAGTCCTTCATGTGTGTGCTTGTTAAGATGCAATATCTCACTTACTTATGCTATCCATATCACCATTCCTTTGTAAGTATGATTGTTATGATGCATTATATTACTTGTATATGCTATTCTTATAACCAAACCCTAATAAGAACCTTGTTTGAGAACCATGTTAAAAGTGCAACACATCCTAAAGAAATATTTACGACTCAACCAATCCTAAATCATCGGGGTTAGGTTATGCTCGGGACGATTGCATCTCATACTATGCATCATAGCATCTTTGCCAGTTCTTTAAACATCGTCCTTACCGGACAATGATGGTATTTCAGAATTTGGAGTTATCACGTATCGAAGCTTTTGCCTGCATAATCTTGCAGTCAAGAAAGGCAAGTTCATCGCTTGCTCATGTCATTTGATTATATTTATCAAACTATATATATGCGAAGTACTATACTTATCACCCTTGCATTGAAAAGCAAAATATTATTTTACAATTATGAATATGACTATGTGGTGGGCAATGGAACCATGGTATGTGTTGATTGGTGGAGGTTCCATTGCAAGGGTTCTATTCATCTAGGACTAATTACCAATGCCGTCCAGTGATTCTAGCGCCGTATATATCGCGTTAACCATAAGATTTATAATGGATCTGGGGAAGTCAGCTGTATCTTCTCCCTCCTGCACGCCAACAGACTTGGTAGGGCCTGGCGGGGTGTTGGGATAACACCGCCGTAGGTTGGGAAATCCTTTTAAATCCTCATCCGTGTGGATGAGAGGCTCTACCGTCTATGAAGGATTGTCCGACGTACATCAGGGGTAAAACCGTATGATCAGGAGATGTCTACCGGGGATGTACGGGTGGACAAAAGGGTGGGTTTGCAGGGTCGCGGAGAAGGCAGTGATCGGCTTGGATCTTACACCTGGCCCCACACCAAGTGTGGACTAGAAACGCGTCTCGGATAGGTATCAAGGATAAGTTCTCTTATGGGAAAAGTAACACACCTCTGCAGAGCGTATCAAAACTGTGGCTGTCACTCCCTGTTCCGGGAAGGGAACTGCGAACGCGGCAGGAAAGGAACTCTATGAAGTTCTAGTCAACATGTGAAGACTGACGGGCATAGTTTTCAGAATAAAATAAATCTTTTGAAGAAATGATTATGAAAACTTGCATTCGCCTATAACTTTCTGGTCTATGGCTGTAGCTAGTGCATGATACACCTATTTCCTAATATGAACTTGCTGAGTACGCTCGTACTTATTCCCTCCCATTTGAACCTCCTTCTTAGATCAAGGCACCGAAGGAGAAACTACCGTGAAACTTGAAGACAAAGGAGTCAGCTGCAACAAGATGGAAAATTCAATCAATGAAGTCAATGGAGTCAACTTCTGCATTAGTCAGAGTGGAAAACCTAGATTAGTAATAGAAGGGAACCTTTCCCTAATCCTAGCACCTAAGTAGCTAGAGTTCTATAGCAAGCAAAGTAGCTCTTAAGCTTGAGTTAGCAATAAGTTAGACTACGAGTCGTTCTTCTGGAGCTTTATTTGAAGTTTTACCTCACTGTAAAGTAGGAGGCTGTGTTGATCTTCTGTAAACAGCTTGTGTATCCTTCTATAGACATAACTTGGACTGCATATGTTTCTGTTGTACCACTCTGAGGGATGTAATATGAGTGGAACGATGTTCCACTTGTGTTATGTCAACGACTTGTGTACTACACTATGCAGTGGTACGCTGGGTCACCGCAATAATCAAACTAGGAAAGGCTGTACATAATGTTTAAAATTGAGATGCCCCTGTTATATACTCCCTCCGTTTCTTTCTATAGTGCCTATAGATTTTTAGCATTTGTTTCAGAATATAAGGTTGTAGCTTGGTTTTTTTTTCAATTACCCCCTCCCCCGTTCAACTCCCACACAACATGCGTGAGAAAAAATCCATATAAAATTGGAAACAATTAATTGAGATTCCTAATGCATGACCCAATGATTCCTTTAAATTAGGCAGCAATGTTTTTTTTCCTTAATTAAACTTGGCTGCACATATATGAAGAATCAACAAGAGAGATTTGTGTGATTTATTATGGTAAGTTAGGAAGATATAGATTTCCCAAATTTTACGTTGGTCTCAAATCGTTCAGCTAGGGGGTCTTGTATAAAAAGTACTCTTGCGCTAATTTCCGTGCCAAAAAACAATAGGCACTATAGAATGGAACGGAGGGAGTAGCTTATTAGTGAACACATGAAACACAAATCGTTCCTTTTATCAAAGAATTCAATGTTTTACAACGAGATAAGTATGCCGACACGAAGTCTTCGGGGCTGCCTCGTTTGATTCGAATAGAACCTCTGTGCACTTTGTGAGAAAAGTTTGAAATCATACATCAAGATTTTTGAAATAAAGTATCTTTTCGGATTTTCTCATTATAGCTCGGGCTACCTGGATCCCTTTATTTTTCAAAATTTGAAAACATGTTTTTAAAGTTAAAAAATATTTAATTTTTTTAGACATAGATAATGATGTACTCTACCAACGCATAAAATCTCAAATCAAAATAGCTTATATTCTTGGCTGAAAAATGAAAAATTAGAGAGATTTGGTAGATTAAATTATTCCCTACATCTACAATGTTTGATTTTAATTTTTAAAAAACTTCAAATCGCCTTTTTTGAGCCGTTCAATAAACAAGCTCCATGTAGCTCATGTCCCAAACGCCTGCACTCCTTTCTTTTAGCATATTCTTGTATATACTTCACTCTTAATAGAGTTTTCAGTTCACTGACGCTCTACTCTACTGACCATGAATAAATACCTATTATGTTGCCAAGAAATTAGCTATCGTGCGCTGATAAAGAATTTAAAAGACTAATGCAATACTTTGGTAGCAACACGCATTCTTTGTTTATCTTAATAGTTCGCAGCAAAGCTCGGCATTTAGCTAGTAAAAATGTAATCTCTGGATCTTAGGAGCTGGTCTTGAAAAAAAGAAAAGAGAATAAAAGCTAACTGTGTAATTTGCCGCCGGCTTCTATCCAGCGGCCCAGCCCTGCCCGTCACACTTCAACTTCAAGGTCCAGCGCACTTCATTACTCGAGCCTTTCTCTACAGTCTACACTCCACACACAACGCGACCCTCCCACAAAAATAATCCACTGCCAAGAGGCGGCGGCGGCGGCCATGGAGACGGCCGAGCCGGCCAGTCCCGTTCTGAAGAAGATGAAACCAGAGGGACTCGAGGCGCCGGGGGGCACGGCAGCGGGGGGCCAAGCGCCGCCGCCCGAAGACGAGGACCGCATCAGCCACCTCCCCGACGCCGTCCTCGGCGACATCATCTCGCTTCTCCCCACCAAGGAAGGCGCCCGTACCCAGATCCTCGCCACCCGGTGGCGCCACCTCTGGCGGTCCTCGGCGCCGCTCAATCTCGACTGCGATGCTATCAGTATCAGATGGAAAAGGGAGATTCTCGTCGGCGCCGTGTCAAGCATCCTATCCGCTCACCCGGGCCCTGGCTGCCGCTTCTGCCTCGACGAGAGCTTCCGTCCCTTTCGCAGATCGGACGCCGCTGCCATGACGGACTCCTGGCTCTCATCCCCCGCCCTCGACAATCTGCAGCACCTTGAGTTACGCCAGTACGACTCCTACCGGCCGCCGCCGCTGCGCGCAACTGCCTTTCGCTTCGCGCAAACCCTCCAAGCTGCCACCTTCGGAAGCTGCGCCCTCCCCTCCTCACCACCTCAGTTCCCAAATCTTAAGCTGCTCACGCTTGAAAAGGCCAGCATCTCCTCCGATTGCTCCCTGCACAACATGATCTCCCAGTGCCCCACTCTCGAGTGCCTGCTGCTTCACGACGTCTATGGCATTCCCTGTGCCCGGATCAGCTCCCGGAGAGCCTCAGAAGCATCGGCGTGCGTGAAGGATTAAGGCTCAGGCCAATTCAAGATAGGAAACATGAGCTCAAGTGATGCAGCCCGACCTTCGGTCTCCACCGCATCATGTGCGTCAACGTCGATCGACACGTCACGCAAAGGTGAATCTTCTCCTTTATGCGTTCCTACAAATGTCTCTCCTGAATGGTATGCTACTTCATCCTCTGTCATATGACCATGATAGGTATGCATCGCCGAGTATGGAGGTAGTGGATGATGCCATGGAGGCTCGAGGACTCAAGGTCAACGTCAAGGTCATGGGAAGCATGGAAGAGATCGTCAAGGAGAAGGGAACGCGCCGCGAAGGCCGGCACCGTCGCTCAGGCTGACCGGCACTGCCACCCATCTCCACCGGCACTGCCGCCCTACAACTACACTTGAGGATGACGGCCCTGTCGCCCTACCTGCGCCGGCACTACCGCCCCACTACAAAGAGCATCAAATATGAACCCTTTATCCCTTTGTATGCCTAAACTACCCCTCCTTATGGGCTCCCTATATATAGGCTCCCACCTCCCCCTTCATTAGATAGAGTTGAACTTGAGAGAACTAGGCTCATGCCTCCACCATCCCTTTGGGATTAGGGAAATCCCCTCCTTAGATTATCAAATCTATTGTACAAGGCACTCCTTATATGATTAGTCTCTCACACTTGTGATTCTACCACCGGTCTCTCACTCGTGTGATTCAACCGATCGTATACCGATCTTCCTCTCGGGGATTCTACCGCGTGTCTCTCCCTAGAGAGATTCTATCGGGATAGTGGTTCGGGCTATCGGGAGTAAACCGGAATTGTATCGGGTTGGTGTGTGTTTGCGTGTGTTCATCGTATTCATCGACGTGTTCTTCGTGTTCTTCCTCTCCCCTGCCTTTCCCTCGGTCAATTCGTGAGATCGGGCCACAACCGAACCCTTAGGGCTTGTTCATCAAGGAACTTATAATCGAGAACGCCCCTTCTCTTGAAAAGCTGCTTAATCTCAATTTAGCCTATGTCCTTCATGTAACCGTGCTCTCCGCGTCTAAACTAGAAACCATGGGTTATGTTTCGGATTTCCATGGGGTTGACACAAACAGACTCGTGTTTGGCTCTACCATTATTCAGGTAGCTGTCCATTTCTGTGTAGTTTACATATATTACATGTCATCTGCATTTCTAAGTAGGCCTAATGCTGTTTTGTTTGCCTAATGAAGGGATTGCAGCTTGATAGCATGGCTGACAGGATTTGCAGTGTTAAGACTTTAGCCATCAACATGGGGAGTGCACGTAGTTTGAATAACAATATTGACTTGCTGAGATGTTTTCCATGTTTGGAGAAATTGTACATTAAGGTGGCAACTTTTCCATTGATAATTCATTAATTGTGTTCGTCTCCACTTAGGTTTTACTAACGGCTCTCAAGTCTAATTCGTCTATATGCTCTTTTTAGCTCTTCTTGAAGAAGGAAATCCTCTGCCGTTTTGGTTCGAGCTGGCTATCTATCCCGGAACCAAGTCTTGACATCCCTTTAAAGCTGAAGAAAATAGTGTTGGACCGTTATCAAGGCACTTACTCATCGGGTTGTCGGGGCTATTACTCAGAAGTTGACTTTGCCAAATTCTTTGTACTGAATGCCACACTGCTAGAATCAATGATATTTTGAGTTGACGCCCAACATTTGATAGGGGGTGGCCCGATTTTCTCAGTAAGCAACGGTGGTGATGATGATCACGGATGATGGCAGCGGAGATACACGACGATGAAATGGATGATAACTTGTATGACGCAACGAGATCTTTCGATTGGTCCCTGTCGCCAATGCAACAGCTCTCAACCCTGCAAGATATTCGCAACTCCACACACTTGCGCACGTAGCCGCCGACCACGAAGCGGTAAATTGCAACCGTCTAATTCTCAATGGAACAGCAGATCACACAAGACTTAAACATCATCTACACAATATCCAAGCAATATAGTGTAGGGAATTCAATAGTTTTTCTGAGCAAACAACTAAGAACTAGGGTTTATCTTAAACGTGGTCTAAACCAGCTAGGGGGTCGTCCAAGGCACTTATATAGGCGTCCGGGACGAGTTCTGGTCGAAAGATACAAGTAAAACCGACCCGGAATAGATACTGGTCGAGAACGGACTCGGAGCCCGGTCCGGTCTGGAATCCGGTCGACCGGGCTGTGGACCGGCCGGTCCGGTCACGTGGTCCGGTCAACCGGGCGGCAACCGGAAAGCTGTGAAGTTTCCGGTTTTCTGCCCGGTACGATGCACTCCCTCCGGTTGGCGGCCGGTCGGCCGGGCCGAGGGACCGGGCGGCCCGGCGTGGGGGCCGGTCGACCGGGCGCTGGACCGGCCTGGACTTCTTCTTCTCCTCTCGCGCATTCCTCCGGCTCCTCCCTCGCG
Organism: Lolium rigidum; assembly: GCF_022539505.1. Taxonomy (NCBI): domain Eukaryota; kingdom Viridiplantae; phylum Streptophyta; class Magnoliopsida; order Poales; family Poaceae; genus Lolium; species Lolium rigidum. The sequence continues at coordinate 114,037,691 of NC_061508.1, read as the reverse complement.
CGTCCATGAGATATCTTCATGTCCAGCTCCATGTCCAGCTTCACGTCCATCTTCACGTCCAGCTGCTCCTCTCCTCCTCGTGCGATGCTCGTCTCCTCTTGATACCTGATGATACACAAGTAATAGGACTTAGGCAGTATTAAGTTCTCATCAATCAACGTATCGTTTAGAAACAAGTTCACATGTTGTTTAAGTAGCTTCGCACGAGCTCTTGTAATTGGTCCAATCCGAACTTCATTGGACTTGAGCTTTACAGCAGGTTCATCTTCAGTTGGTAATGACGGAGGTAGTAGTGAGGTAGGGATGTCCTCATCATCTCCCCCCCCCTTCAAAAGGCGTCGACCCCGACGCTCCAAGGTCTTCTCCGTCATATGGTTTCAAATCAGCAACATTGAAAGAATTACTGACACCAAACTCATCCTCTGGAAGATCTATAGAGTATGCATTATCATTGATCTTGGCAAGCACTTTGTAAGGACCAGCACCACGAGGCTTCAACTTAGACTTCCTCAGCTTTGGGAACCTATCCTTGCGAAAATGTACCCAGACCAAATCACCAGGCTTGAACAACATCTCCTTGCACTTCTTATTCATCCTTGCAGCATTGCTCTTGCCTTTCTTCTCAATCAACTCTTTAGTCTTCACATGAATCTTCTTCACAAAATCTGCCCTCTTTGATGCCTCCATATTAACTCTCTCATGTATGGGCAAAGGCAACAAATCAAGTCGAGTAATGGGTTTGAAACCATACACCACCTCAAAAGGACATAGCTCCGTGGTAGAATGTACCGCCCTGTTGTAAGCAAACTTCACATGCGGCAAACACTCTTCCCACTCCTTCAGGTTCTTCTTGATCATGGATCTCAACAGTTGTGACAATGTTCTATTCACCACTTCAGTTTGACCATCAGTTTGGGGATGACAAGTAGTACTTGAACAGCAGCTTCGTCCCCAGCCTTTCTCCAAAGCGTCTTCCGGAAGTAGCTCATAAACTTCACGTCACGATCGAAACAATAGTCTTCGGGACTCCATGTAGACGTACAATCTCCACTGAAAAACAGGTTAGCAATATGCGACGCATCGTCGCTCTTGTGGCGAGCAATAAAGTGGGACATCTTAGAGAATCTATCCACTACCACAAATATAGAATCATGGCCTCTCTTAGTACGCGGCAAACCCAACACAAAATCCATACTAATATCCTCCCATGGTGTAGTAGGTGCCGGTAAAGGAGTATACAAACCGTGAGGCTTCAGCTTGGACTTGGACTTGTTGCAAGTAATGCATCGCTTCACATATCTATCCACATCCCGCCTCATCTTTGGCCAATAAAAGTGTTCAGCTAGCATGAGTAGCGTCTTCTCACGCCCAAAGTGACCCATCAAACCTCCAGCATGTGATTCCTGCAATAAGAGCAAACGCACATACGATTCTGGAACACATAGTTTGTTAGCTCTAAACAAGAACCCATCATGTATGTGATATTTTTCCCATGCTTTACCAAGAGCACATAAGCGATATGGTTCAGCAAAATCATGATCGAGTAGCATACAAATCACATAGTATCTCTAAACCAGGAATTTTAACATCAAGTTGAGTTAATAGCATATTCTTCCTAGATAGAGCATCAGCAACAATATTATCTTTTCCCTTCTTATGCTTAATAATGTATGGAAAAGACTCAATGAACTCAACCCACTTAGCTAGACGCTTATGCAAAGTAGATTGGACTTTCAGGTATTTCAAAGCTTCATGGTCAGAATGTATGATAAATTCTTTTGGCCACAAGTAATGTTGCCAAACCTCAAGAACTCTAATTAAGGCATACAATTCTTTATCATATATAGGATAGTGCAACTTAGCACCAGAAAGTTTCTCAGAAAAATATGCAATTGGGCGACCCTCTTGCATCAACGCACCACCAATTCCAATACCACTAGCATCACATTCAATCTCAAATTGCTTATTGAAATCAGGAAGTGCAAGCAATGGTGCGAAGTTAACAATCTCTTAAGTTCATCAAAAGCATGATCTTGGGCTGCGCCCCACTCAAAAACAACACCCTTTTTAGTCAAATCATTCAAAGGTGCAGCAATAGTACTAAAGTTGGGCACAAATCGGCGATAAAACCTAGCTAGACCATGGAAACTTCTTACTTGACTCACATTCATGGGAGTAGGCCAATTTTGAATAGCTTCAATTTTAGACACATCTACTTCTACTCCATGCTTAGAGACAACATAACCCAGAAATATGACCTTATCTTTGCAAAATGTGCACTTCTCAAGATTAACATAGAGTTGATTATCACGCAACACTTGCAAAACATGTCTAATGTGTATAGTATGATCAGATTCATTGCGGCTGTAGATTAAGATGTCATCAAAGTACACAACCACAAATTTGCCAATAAATCCACGCAAAACATGGTTCATCAGTCTCATGAAAGTGCCAGGTGCATTAGTTAACCCAAAAGGCATTACTAACCACTCATATAAACCAAATTTTGTTTTAAAGGCTGTTTTCCACTCATCCCCTTCTTTCATCCTAATTTGATGATAACCACTACGCAAATCAATTTTAGAGAACACAGCAGCACCACTCAATTCATCTAGCATATCCTCTAAACGGGGAATAGGATGACGATATCGAATAGTAATGTTGTTTATAGCTCTACAATCTACGCACATACGCCATGTACCATCTTTCTTAGGAACTAAAATAACAGGAACAACACAAGGACTAAGGCTTATGCGGATATAACCTTTGTCGAGTAGCGCTTGTACTTGCATCTGTATCTCCTTCGTCTCTTCGGGATTAGTGCGATATGGCGCCCTATTGGGCAGCGATGCTCCAGGAATCAAGTCAATTTGATGCTCAATACCTCGCAATGGTGGTAGTCCTGCGGGTACCTCCTCCGGAAACACGTCGCCAAATTCATGCAAAACATTAGAAACACCAAGAGGAAGAGGGGTCATGTCGTTAGAAACCAAAACCGTACCCCTGTACAAAAGCACAAGAGGCATGGCCGTAGGATCCTCACTAAATTCTCTCATGTCTTCTTTGGTGGCTAATGAAACTAAGGAATTCACTCTCTCACTTTTCGTTATATCACTCACGACATTACAATTCTCTCGCCTATCTAGAGGTGCATCCTCCAAGTTGACTTCAATCTTCTAACGAGACTCATTGACAATTTGTTGTGGTGACATAGGCTGTAAGTTAATTTTCTTGCCCTTGTATTCCAAGTGATATGTATTGGCACGGCCATTGTGTTGCACAGAACGGTCATAGAGCCAAGGCCGACCCAATAAGAGGTGACAAACCGTCATAGGAACCACATCAAAATCAATGCAATCCTTATACGGTCCAATCTCAAACTCAACACGCACCATGTGGTTTACCTTCATATCACCATTGTCGCTCAACCATTGAATATAATATGGATGCGGGTGCGGTAGGTACTTCAACTTCAGCTTGGTACATAACTCCTTGCTTGCTAAATTGCGGCAACTCCCGCCATCAATAATGACCTTGCAAGCCTTGTCGGGACCAACTAAAGCTTTGGTTTGGAACAAATTGCAGCGCTGAGTAGATGCACTAGGCAACACATAAGAGCACGCTGCGACACAACAATGGTACGAGCATCAGAAGGATATGCATCTTTACCATCAGTGTCATAGTCATCATCGTCTGGAGCATTTGGATCAACATCATCTCCAGTCTCATACTCATTGTCCTCATTGCTAAACATGACTTTGCGGTTAGGACAATCTCTCTTGAAGTGACCCTTGCCACCACATGTATGGCAAAGCATATCACGGTTGCGCGCTGTAGACATGCTAGAACCACTCGTACTTGCAGCAGATTCGGACTTCTTTGTATTAGATACATTGGAGACCGGTTTGCTAGGCGGAGTAGAGTAAGGAGCGGAGCGCGTCGAAGGCGCCGGCGGCCGTAGAAGGCGCACGGGGTGTAAAACGCCCAGCTCCCGTAGCACGTCCTTTAACCTTTGCTTCTTCACCAAGCTGTGATTCAGCTTCTCTTGCATGATGTAACAATTGATTCATATTGGTGTAGGTGTAATGACGAACAATGCCTTTAACATCATACTTCAATCCATTGAGAAAACTCTGCATTGTCATCTCTAGAGACTCACGGACACGACCACGCTGCATAAGCATCTCCATCTCCATGTAGTACTCATCAACAGTCTTCACACCTTGCCTCAATAATGTTAGCTTATCAAATATATTCCGCAAGTAATTTGTAGGCACAAAACGAGAAGTCATAACCTCCTTCATAGCACGCCATGTACGGATAGGTTGTGCACCATCTTCGTCGCGGTTACGAATCAAAGAATCCCACCAACGCAATGCATAACCATCAAATTCAGAAGAAGCAAGCTTGATCTTCTTATCTTTAGAGTAGTTGGGATGTAAGCTCCATAACTTCTCAATCTTGAGCTCCCAAGTGAGATATTCTTCAACATCAGCTCCTCCTTCAAACTTGGGTATGGAAAACTTAGGCTTACCCAATCCATCTTCTTCATCTTGTCCACGACCATTGCGGCCAAGTGGAACCCAACCACGAGGCGCACCACGAGCATTGTGTGCGTCATCTTCAAGCTCAGGATCTTCGTCATCGTCATGTTGTTGTTGTGCAGTCAAATTCTCAATAGCGAGGCGCATATCTGCAATATTGCGCTGTATATCCGTCATTTGATCAGCCAATCCAGTGACGGTTACATTAGTAGCATCCAGCGTTTGTTTGATCTCGTCAACCGTGCCCTTAAGCTCATCATCCTGAGTGCGGAATTCACGTCGCATCTCATTACGAAGAGCTTCATACTCCCTCCATGTGATGATATCTGCGGAATTCTTGTTTTCCTGGTTAACAATCTTATTATCACTAGCAGACATGATTAGTAGGTTAGTGCACTAAATCAAAAATATATGGTGGTACTCTCACAACTCACTCAAAACTGATAAGAAAATGAAATCTTACCGTTCCAAAGTAAATTAGTGTTGCTTACCACTTGTAGTAACAACTAGTGATCGGATGTAGCGAAGCGAATATCAAGGGTATAAGAACAATCACACGACAAAGCAGGGTATATGTGGAGCCGTAGGTAGGCTACCTATTTGCACCAATAACAAGCTCTAGCGCTGACCGTAGACAACCAAAGATACTCACACAAGGCGATATTATGGGGCAATGCAACTATATGGAGGAAAGGTTGCAAAGCACCAGAGAGACGCTAGCAAAGCTCAACGAGACAGACACAAGATTGCTCAACTACAGGTGCAGTAAAGAAAACTTAGGCCTTTCACTTGATTCAAACTAGCACTTCACTTTTCTTTTTGTATTTTTCTTTTTGTAAGACACGCAGCGATGTAGCTCTTTTTGCTTCTTTTCAATTTTCTTTTTTTTTTATTTTATGACTCAACTCCTTGATAACACGGCCAACAAGATATGCAAAGCACCAAAACCCTAATGAGCAGCCTGTCGAGCGGTAAAACTAGTCTCTTCTGGGGAAGTTCCTAGTCACGTATATCGAAAGGCTGTGTCTATGGTTGGGAACATGCACACTGTACGCTATGTGGACTCGGAGTAACAAAAACTGACACTAGACGACTAAGTAACACAAAAAGATAGAGTAAACGCAAACCCTAACAATACTAGATGAAAGATAAAGTTACGCAAAAACAACTATGAAAAGCAACTAAAACTCGAAATTAGTGCAATCTATGGCTATGACAAACCCTAATCCTAATTTTTTTTGGCTTTTTCTGGATAGGAAAACACTCACAACTCAACTATGGGGTGGATTGTGGATAGCTTACCGAGGAAAACTGGAAATCTGATACCAAGATGATAGGGGGTGGCCCGATCTTCTTAGTAAGCAACGGTGGTGATGATGATCATGGATGATGGCAGCGGAGATACACGACGATGAAGTGGATGATAACTTGTATGACGCAACGAGATCTCTCGATTGGTCCCTGTCGCCAATGCAACAGCTCTCAACCCTGCAAGATATTCGCAACTCCACACACTTGCGCACGTAGCCGCCGCCCACGAAGCGGTAAGTTGCAACCGTCTAATTCCCAATGGAACAGCAGATCACACAAGACTTAAACAGGATCTACACAATATCCAAGCAATATAGTGTAGGGAATTCAATAGTTTTGCTGAGCAAACAACTAAGAACTAGGGTTTATCTTAAACGTGGTCTAAAACAGCTAGGGGGTCGTCCAAGGCACTTATATAGGCGTCCGGGACGAGTTCTGGTCGAAAGATACAAGTAAAACCGACCCGGAATAGATCTGGTCGAGACAGACTCGGACTGGTCCGGTCTGGAATCCGGTCGACCGGGCTGTGGACCGGCCGGTCCGGTCTGTGGTCCGGTCAACCGGGCGGCAACCGGAAAACTGCGAAGTTTCCGGTTTCTGCCCGGTACGATACACTCCCTCCGGTTGGCGGCCGGTTGGCGGCCGGTCGACCGGGCCAGGGACCGGGCGGCCCGGCGTGGGGGCCGGTCTGACCGGGCGCTGGACCGGCCTGGACTTCTTCTTCTCCTCTCGCGCATTCCTCCCGCTCCTCCCTCGCGCGTCCATGAGATATCTTCATGTCCAGCTCCATGTCCAGCTTCACGTCCATCTTCACGTCCAGCTGCTCCTCTCCTCCTCGTGTGATGCTCGTCTCCTCTTGATACCTGATGATACACAAGTAATAGGACTTAGGCAGTATAAAGTTCTCATCAACCAACGTATCGTTTAGAAACAAGTTCACCTGTTGTTTAAGTAGCTTCGCACGAGCCCTTGTAATTGGTTCAATCCGAACTTCATTGGACTTGAGCTTTACAGCAGGTTCATCTTCAGTTGGTAATGACGGAGGTAGTAGTGAGGTAGGGATGTCCTCATCAACATTACAATGAGAAGTTCTTTGCACGTGAACGGATGGCGCTTCAGTATGAGAAGAGGGCTTCAAGAGGTGCACAGTATTATTTTACAACTGACAGACGATATCTCCGGGAGGTTGACGAGTTCAAGCATGCCTCTGACTTGAATTTAACTGATCCATTTCTGAGGAGGAGTTCCAGTGGGTCTTTCTGCCGGTTAGTGTAGGCCTCCGTTTTTTTTTCTGTGTTTGATGATGTATCATGACATTGTTTCTGTTGGCTTGTGCTGATGTAAAATATGGCTGTGTCACAATGTGGAAAAATAATAATCCATTTGTGTTCAGGTGTTGAAATTAGATCCGGTCTGTTACATGAGCTGTTCTGTCTTATCACATTTGTGTTTTGCACAAAGAAGACAAGTTGTGAGTTTGCTATGTCATTTTTGACACTGGGTTATCATAGAACCTTATGACATTTAAACAAGCTATTTATATCGTTAACCGTTAGTTTGGTGATTTACTATGTTATGAATTGAGTTGATAGTTTTAAAATGGTAATATTCAGATATCAGTGGTTGCTTAGATTTTACTTTCTTTGCTTAATTACTAGTTTGATGTTTGTGACTTGCGTAGTTTTCTTTAGTGCTCTGCAATCACCTATGTTGTCAAGTAGGCTGTTGACCATGACAAAGTGTTGCCAGGTGTTTGCTTTACATTTGGTGCACCGAAGAGTGAAGATGCATCGGTTCATGACTACAGGAACTTAATTGTCTCCAGCTATACCTACAACTACCTGTACAATTCCCTGTGTGGTAGGCTGTTTAACAGTGCGAATTCGGTCAAGTATTTGTTTTCCATTTGGTACATTGAAGATACATGAGCTCATTACTGCATTAGATTATCGATTTTTGCTGGCAAGCCAAATAATATTTTCTATGTTATGATTTGACTTTCTAGTTTTAAAATGGTAATGTTCAGATTTCAGTGGCTGCTTAGGTTTTACATTCTGTGCTAAATTACTAGCTTGATGTTTCTTACTAGCGTATTTTTCTTTAGTGGTCTGCAATCCCCTCTGTTGCCAAGTAGGGTGTTGACCATTACAAGGTGTCGCCAAGTATTTGCCTTACATTTTGTACACCGAAGATGCATCAGTTCATGACGTAATTGTCTCCAGCAATACCTACAACTACCTGTGCAATTCCCTGTGTGGTAGTCTGTTGAGCAGTGTGAAATTTATCCAAGTATTTGCTTTCCACTTGGTACACTGAAGATGCATGAGATTGTTGATTCTTGGTGTCAAGCCAAATAATATATTTTTCGAATTCATATCAGGACGCCATTTTCAAATCATTTCAGAATTTACATAGTATCTGATTTGTTGCATGTGATTGTTCATGAACAAATGGAAGCGCACATGTGGAGAAGTATTGCTATTTCATCATGCTCCAACTGAAATCATTTCACCAGCCTCTCTGATTTCAGACTCAGTGTTGCAGAGGCGATGAGAATGGAGGAGGGTTATCCAAACCAGTATCCCCAGGTCTGAAATAGTGCTCTGATATAACAGCAAATCATAATCAACATGGGAAATGAAGTACATATATATGGAAGATATAAGAGCGAGTGATAATCAACACTGCATGCTTCATCCATGTTTCTTCTTTGATTATCAGGCAGAAAAGCAGAATGTGATGTACCTAGGGCGCCACACAAGACAAGATAGGGACTCAACCATTTCTTGGTATAGGCCCCCAATCATGAATTCGATCCTTTAATTCTTATTGTGCTACTGAGGTTTCACCAGAAAAATATTGGTCCATGAAATGATCCTGTGTGGGAGAAAACATGTTTTAAGTTTGAGCGGTAGCGATGCCCAAAATGTTTGTGTTAACTGAAGTGCTTGTTTTCTTTCTTGTGAATGTGTCACATACAAAATGCTCTTTACTTCGTGTTGATGTTTTTTCAGCAATTGTGGCCACATTACATAAAATTTAGATCCTGGCCTGTTTAAGTCAATTTTGTGAGGAAAGGGCTAGCAGCATTCAAAATTCTGACATACCGAGCCATTTGGCAATCAACTTTGTGTTAATGTGTAGGCTCTAATTTGTATAATCTGCTGCGACATAATTGGTGTTAGCTGAACGTTTTAGATTTCTGTAACCACTGTTGCAAATAGGCTTTGCCGTGGAGGTACATATCAGCCATTTGGAAACTACTTGAAGCCTCTCTTATTTGGAAACAATTAGGATTTCTGCATGGGAATAGTTAGGCAATTCTCTCCAAATATTTCTTCTTTTGTGCCATCTCATGCATAGGAGCAAGTTATTGCTGCTGCCAAATTTGATTGATTGCCATCTGGTACATAAGTAACTGGCCCCTGAAAGTTTTTTCACTTTCTAGTGCATTTCAAGATAAATTCTTTATTTAACCAGATTCTTGTGTAGTCTTCACCAATGCAATGGACAATGAGCTCACGATCAGACATTTGCACTCTTTTATATGCACAAGAGACTCACAGTGTAAGAGCAAGGGCAATAATGTAGCTCGCTGCCGCCTGCCGGTGATAAACTCACGCCAAGTCATTTGGAGCCTTCATAGGGTAAGCATATGTACAATAATCTGGCTCTTAAGCAGGCTTTATTGAATATTTAATAGTTAATGTATTGCATGTGCATGCGTTACATGCAAGAGCCAGCTCAAAGCGCTCACATTAGGCTATTAGCGGGTTGCAACTTCTCGTTGACTGCGCTGCAGCCGGGCGGTAAGCGGAGAGCCCGCTCTCCCCTCTCTCCTCCACCTCAGATTTTGTTAATATAATATTGCTTATAACCTGCTGATTAGAGCACTTCCAATAGAGCTTCCAATAGCTCTATTGGGATTCTAGTGAGAGAAAGCGTCCGCACCGGCGCTTTCCAAAAAGCGCCGGCATGTTTTGGAGCCCCATAAAACAGCCGGCACTCCCAAAAGGATCCCTATGTTAAGGGCTCCGATTGGAGCGCCGGCACTAAATTTCTTCACAAAAGATGCTAGCAAGCCGCCGTATGGGGAGCACCGGTGTGGAAACAGCATCCCCAAATAAAGGATGTTGTGCCGGCGCCCCTGCCGACGCATATTTGGGGGGCACCGGTGGAGATGCTCTTAGGATCTATTGTACTTGCTCTAACTTTGAAAAGAACCTGTCATGTGTAGCGCAAGGCCACTCCTGGGATAGTAACGAGCTTCTTGGCCAGTGTTGGAGAACATCAGTCATCGGTATGTCAACCATAGTCAGTTGTATATATATGAGAGGGAGGCCATCGAGCGCGTGCAATCTGCAGCCCCCTGTTTTTTCGAATTTGGAGGCACAACGGTTTGATCGTGCAGCAGCGTCAAGCATATTTATCTTGCTTTAGATTCTTACCCCTTTCGATTCAGCTGCAAGTTACTGTAGTCATTGTATGCACTACTACCATGCCATTGTATAGTGTAGGACATGTTGGTGTTCTCTTTTGACTGAATGCCTTGTTCTGAATGCATATTCAACGTCAAGGTCTTGTCAGGTTTTACAGAGATTATTTGAGAAGCATCGGAGGTTTAGTACATTGATGTGCCCTCAAATGACCAGGTAGTACTACTTATAGTCACTACAAGAAGATTACCGTGAAAGGGAGCCTGATGCTTCACGGTTGCATTCCTGGCTTCTGGGTGCCAGAGCTGCTATAGAGCCGACAAGATGTTGGCTAGCAAGGAGAATATGTCTGTAGTTAAGTGCAACTGACAAGTTCATATGTCAAAGGAGGCCACTGAAAAATAAAAGATAAATAAGAAGAATGGATTTAGCAATTACAGAGAACTTGGACAGAGTAAATTACTCTGTCTATAACGCTGTGATAGTTTCTCTGAAGAAGAGGTTCGTCTAGGGAAGGCAGGAGACAGCAATGGGTCTATTTGTAGGGGTGCCAGAAATGGTGAGTGAAATTATACTCATATAGTTGCATATTAGGCATGCCGACGATTTATTTGGGCAAAATGGGTGCGTCCACATGTGTCAAACTATCACTGATTGTTGCCATCCATGACGATACATCAAACCGTTACAAGAAAGTCGGTATGGATTGGCATATTTCTTGTTGTGTCACGGTAAGCTATTCTACCTCCCAACTGCTTGACACCCTTTGATCCAGGGCGAGAACACAGTGACCTTCTTTGGAGGTGGAACTCATGGCGTTGCGACAATGTTTGGCCTCTCCCGGGAGGAATTTTACAATTTGCCACATTTTTCTTTGCACTTCTATTATTTATTATTTTGGCCACAAATCAGACTGATTTTCTTAACGGCAACGCCACTAGATCAATTCATGCTTTTCGAATCATATACCACTTGTTAAAGTTGGACATTTAATATCAATTATAGGAGAACAAACAATCACAACACAACAACGAGATTGAATAACACGGCTCACTGATTAACGCCTATATCTATGAGACATGTTAACGGATGCTTCTCCTCATTTACTAATCAACAAAGTACCATCGACGATAAGTCAAATCTGAAACGTCACATCGATCCAGCGTGTAGTACCTATCCACCGAGATGAATTTATATTGTGAGGCGCAGTTTAAGAGATCTCCAGACACGTCCCTCAAAACCCCTTTAAAGAGATTTGGGGCGCGTCGAACAAAATTTTGTTTCCAGCCGCGCGTCCAAAGCCTCCTTCCGTCCGGGGCGGCTCAATACGGTGTCCGGCGTCCCGAGACCGTCCCTGCTCCAAAGGGGACGCTCCGGACACACCGGACACAACGAAATGCGAGGCGAGGAGACGCAGGCCCGATGCGTCAGCAGCACATTCAAGTTTAACCTAACCGTCCCCTACCTCGCAACGGAAGTTATTGGCGCGCAGCGACGGTGCAGTTTCCGTAGAGGCGCAGCGAAGCGTCTCACCACGCCTAGCTCTCTGTGCTGGCATTAATGTTAAAAAAAAGTTTGGGTGCGGCGTTTGTGGGACGCGGCTGGGGAGCGACGTCCCCTAAGCACGGCACAACCAAAACATGTCCCCCAAACGCTCGATCCGGCGTCGTTTGGGACGGTTTGGGGGGACGCGGCTGGAAATGCTCTAAAAAGTTTGACTCCAATATAAAACCTAATGCTAATTATAAATCTACTAGTCATTAACCCGTGCACCAGCACGGGCTAGCCAACATTATAAGTTTTGCTACATATAATGGAATATTTTCATGGTAAATTTGTTTTAGGTATTGATTGTTTAATTCGTAAATATGAATATTTGTTGGCTACGTCGATATTAAACCTCAGTGCCCAGAAAAAACACCTCCTTTAGGCTGTGTTTGGTAGCAAAGTTTTTTTAAAGTATTTGAGCAATACCACAGTTTTTAAAAATACCACAGTTTCAAATACTTTGATGTGTTTGGCTATGACTACAAACTGCAGTATTAATACTTTAGTATCTCTCAATCTGTAGTATTTTTGAAGTATTGAAAAAACAAGCCTGGACCTCTTTTTTCTAAAACTAAGATAACTATAAAAACGTTCCCGCCTCGTTCGTTGCTAGCCATAAAGGAGAGATACCTTTATCTTTTGCCCGTTTGTTTGATCCGGCCGGCCGGCGAGGGAGTCGGTGAGGACGAGCTTGATCTCCTCACGCGCCTCTGATCTGCCCATGGATAGGAACGCGGCGACCACCCGAGCAGACTTCTGAAATCAGTGATGTCTTGACAAGGCAGGGGCGGCCGCGTCCCCGAGCTGCCCAACGTGGCCCCGCGGGACTTTGGTGGTGGCGGTCTGTGTTCATTGCCTCAGACAGGGAGCAGCTCAACAGCCTGACTCTGGCGCCATGCAACAACCATGCATAGGGCGTAACACTATGTCAGCATAGGACAAAGTGATCATCCATGCAATAGACATGCACGCATCTATCTTAAAAGAGATCATACATCAAGGTAACAATCGGTCAAAGCCTCAGAGGGACTGTAAAACAGCACTTTCCAAACGGTCTGCAGTTATGGCCAAAACTGAGAAATACTATGGTATCAAGAAACTGCAGTATTTCTTCTCCATGCAAAAAATACTTTAGTTTTGCAATACTTCAGTTTTGGAAAAACTTTGTTGCCAAACTAAGCCTTAACTCGGTATAACTTGTGCAAGTGTAAATATGCATCCATGGGTTGTTTGGGTTTTATAACTCATTTTAATATTTTTAAATATCCTGTAAATATTTAAGTATCTTTGAATGTGCATCTGTTATTCATTTCGGCAAAGAGTTCATATTTTAAATTTAATTTGCATAAAATTTACATGTTCATTGGAAAGAAAATTACATGTAACATATTAACTACATATTACCAATGTGTACATGCATAGACTCATGATATTCATATCACCTCACCACTTTATATAGATATACATATAATAAACCACTTTCTCCATTAGTACATCTGTTCCTATCACTTTTTTAGATGTCTGCAATATAACTCTTGGATCTGGATGCTGCTGTGCACAGAGTTGACGAGACGATATGGCAATGAGATTGATGGAGCAGCAATCGCAGTGGGGGTCGTTGAGAAGCACCTCGCCGATGTCGACGCAAAATGTGTACTGATGGGGGCATGGTCGTGGAGGGTTGTCTGTTTCCCTTCTCTTCCTCACGGTCAGTGCCACCCGTCTTCACCAGTTCACATTCACTGTATAAAATCCAATGAAAACATAATGTACCAATTTTGTTCCATATAGTAACGAACTGTAAAAATGTGTTGGGACTTGCCGAAGAAAAGATATTATGTCGGCATTCCTCTGCGCCACAAAGACCTTGTTAGCGCTCACATTTTTCTTTCTTCTCTAGAAAGAAAGAAAATTTTAAAATACACACCTATATTTCATATCACGTAGGCCGTATCTCGGTCGACCTTGTGCACACTGCAAAGATTTCGTTGTATTTCTCTTGCTTCAGTATTTTCGAATTTATTAACTGAAGCTGCAGTGTAATGTAACACTGGGATGCCAAACTGAATTAATCAATAGCCTGGCTCCTTCTTTTTTCACATTTATGAATAATATTGAGCAACAACAGATAGCAAAATCATCAGTGTTCTGCTAGAGTACTGCTTAAAGGAGATGAACAAATTTCAGTACTGCAATAATTTTCTAAACAGATTTATAGCATGCATGTTCGTTCTATAATTTGGAACAGAATTATCCATATATGCTCAGCTAGTATTATTTAAGCTAAAGCACTGTAAGAAACACAATGGAATCCCAGTCTAATCTGATTGGCGCTCACCTTTTCTGAACATGGCGTTGCTCTTTTTTCAGATTCATCAATATTATTGATTAGAGCTCTTTTACGGTGATTGGCACGGAACCTAGGTTCCGTCTTATTAAATATTGGTTCCGTCTAATGTAATTTTTCGTGACCGTTGATTAAACTAGTGATAAATTTTTTGTAACTTCTATAATACTTTATCAATTCTAAACGGACGTTTTAAAGTCAACTTATCAGTTAAATCAGAATCGGAGCAGAGTCTCAGAATAGACTCTCTATACTTGTCGTGCCATTCTTCCAACGAGCGCCCGCCGCCGCCGCCACCCCTCGCCCTGTCGCGGTGATCGCTGGAGACTCATGGCGATCGCCTGGAGAGTCACGGCCCCGTTCTCTCCATCGCAGCCCCCTACCCTCCGTCACGGGCATGGTTGGGGGAGTCACGGACCCGTCCCCTCCGTTGCTGGGATCGCCGGGAGCGCGGCTTGTCGGCTGAGACGGACCATGGCCTGAAGGCATGAGATGGAGGTGGAGCGTGGCCTCAGCAGCAGGAAGACAGAGGTGCCGGCGAGATCGCGATGCGCCGGATAGCTGAAACGGAGTTGCCGGTGTGAAGACGACAAGGGAGCGTCACCGGGGAGCTGTCGGGGATAGGCGACGTTGCTGGTGATGGATCGATCAGCGCCTCGCACGCCTGAGAGGGAGGCGACCTGAGCAGCTATGAAAGTTGGCTATTTTTGCACAGCGTATCTTCGTGGGAGCTAGCGAGCACCGCGCTGCAGCTTCCTTTCGTGGGAGCTAGCGGACAGTGCTCTCCAGCTTCTTTTCCTTGGAAGCCTGGACGAGAGCAATGCGGGCAAGCGGCTGCTGCTACTCAGCCACGTTGGCTAGTGGGATGCAGCTATATCAAAATAGCTCTTTAGTTACAACTTGTGTTGTGCAGCTATATAGATATGAATTCGCAAAAAAAAAGCTATATAGATATGAAAATGGGCCAAATGGCTATCCAAAGTTACTGTATTTAACATGCAGCGACAAGTTTCTTCCTCTCCAACTCGTTATAAGCACCCTAGTTTTTCACTTCCAGATTCTAGATAATCAGTGCAACCAATAACCATTCCAAATGAGTGCCCAGCTCCTCCATATGAGAGACGAGGCCAAGCGAAGCAGTCCAGATTGGTTGGTCTCTGTCCAAGGTGATTTCCTTCATTTATTCCTCAGTCCAGATTACACGATGTTAGAGGCCATTGTCAGGTGAACGAGGTGCTACTGCTATCTTGCTGAAGTGTTTATGGCAGTACTCAGCCAGCAGACAGAATCCAGCACACATAATCTGGAAAACAAAATGAACTCCAGAAATAGTTCCGAAGCAACTCGAGAGCTTCTTGGAAGCAGAGCTGAATGAACCCTGGCAAATTTTGGCATATCCTAGATTTTAAACAATCCAAAAATATCCAACGAATAGAACAAGATGAAAATCTTAATTTTGAGACAATTTTCAATTATCAGACAGAAGCGAAATTTCATAATCCTAGTCAATTTTTCCGCTACTATGCTGATTTGAGTGACATCATTCCAAGTTCCGAGTAGCCAATACTAGCACCACTAGAATTACACAATAGAACAAACGGTAGAAGACAATCAATGAATCAGTCGTTAGTTGGTTCTTGCTCCAGCTCCGGTCCTGGAGGCACTGATCGTCAGCTATTGCCTCGCTCAACGCCGGGTCAGAGCAAAAGAAGTAGCCACCAGCCGCTAGTTGTGCTGGCGGGTTTTTATCCCTTCTATAAAAATTTGGACCTGCAAAGTACAATTAGGTGAGGGTCTTTGTCATAAAACTGAGTACAAGATATACAGTCAAATATTCAAAATTACACTTAACTTGGCAACTTAATGTAACTTGTCGTTACGGCTGATGTCTCATGAAGATACAGTCAATTAGGATATTTAAACGAGATGAAATCTATATTGGAATTGTAAAAGGCTTCAAAAGTCACTATATCAGATGATGATTGATCCTAGATAGCATAGGCTCTGGTTTGGCAGTTTACTAACACAAAAACTGTTCTCTGCTTTCAGTTGTTTTCACATATTATTTGAACGCTACTACTTCTAACCACCTGTTATAGGTTACAAAATCCTTGTGATCATCAGCTATTATTTTAGGCTTCCAAGAAGTTTCAAGTTGCTCAAAGGTGCTTGATATTAGTAGTAAGATTAGTACTGCAGTTATTCTAATTTTGTCTCTATATTTAGTTGGTACTGTGTAATTCAATAAGCACAGTAAGCTATTTGCTCCAGTCACAGATGATCTTGCAGATTCCTTTAGCTCAAAGTGATTTGGATGATTTTGCATCTTGGCCTCATAACAAGTTTGGTGTTTTCAGTTTTTCACAGTGAAGTCTGCCTACAACTTTGCATGGACATCATCCTTCCGAAGCAGGACTGGGTGTGGGATGTAGTCAGATTCAGTTTGTGAAATAAAAAATACTGGAAACAAATGTGGAGTGTTAAAGCCTCAAGCAAGATGAAAATAACTTTGTGGCGTATTGCTCATGGTTGCTTAGCTAGCGGGCATCAATTACAGAGGAGACATTCCTGCAAACCCCTTGTGTTGTATTGCGCATGATTGTTGCAGTCAGCACATTTTCCACTCCAAAATATCAGTACATCTTATAAAGTTATAAAACACCAATTCTCAGCCAGTTCATCTCATAAAATTGGCAGCAACCGTGGCACAATTTCTTGTTATTTAGCTGCTTTTGCAATGATGGTAATTTCACATTACTTAATGGCATTAGAGGAGGATGACATACTTACTGAGATGTGAAGTTGAGCCGCGGCGGCCGCCACCCACTTCTTCTTCACCTAGCTCCAGCGGCTGACGCCCACCCACCGCCGCCACCATTCATCCCCTCGCCGGCCACAGCCGCCGCTCCTCCCTTCGCCGGCGACAGCCGCCGCTCCTCCCCTCGCCGGTTGCCTCCGCCGCTTCCCTCCGTCGCGCCCACCTTCCCTCCGTCGGCCACGTCCGACGCCGCCGTCGCCGGTTGCCTCCGCCGCTTCCCTCCGTCGCGCCCACCTTCCCTCCATCGGCCACGTCCGACGCCGCCGTCGCCGGTCCTCCCCTTGCCTGCCTCGACCAACGCCGCCTTCGCTGCTCCTCCCCTCGCCGGGTGCCTCCGCTGCTTCCCTCCGTCGCCGTCCCCTCTACCCCGTGATTTCCTCCGTCGCGGAGATTGCTGGGAGAGACCCTTCGTCGTCGCTGCCGCCTCCGCCCCTTCAGTCCGTCGCGGGGATCGCCGGGACAGGCCGGTCCGTCGCCTTCCCCTCCCCTCTGACGCAGCCCCCTCCCCTCCGTCGCGTGGATCGCCGGGAGAGACCCTCCGTCGACGCCATCTCCGCCGCTTCACTCCATCGCCGTCCCCTCCCCTCCGTCGCGTCGCGGGGATCGCCGGTCTGTCCCGGTTCAGATAGTAAGAGAGATGAGAGACGGAGAGGTTGAGAGATACAGTATTATTTTGAGAATATGAATGGCAGCTTTAAGATGTGTGCATATACTATAATTAATTATTTGTTGCTTTAAGATTTGTGTAGTCTCATCTGATAATTCGGCCGCTCAAAAGGACGTTATTCTTTTAGAATATTCGCAAAATATATTTAAAGTTCCGGTCCCACATTTTTGGTTCCGTCAGTTTGGTTCCGTCTTTTTACGACCGTCAAATTAAGGTTGTTGGACGGTTATTAAAAATGCCAACCACCCTAAAACTTGTATATTGATTATTGATATATCGATGTAAAAAATATAACCATGTAGGTCCACAGATATATCTAATTAGTTAGGAAACCACACAAAAATTATGTTTAAGAACTGTACATAGAGTAAAAGTGAAATACTATAATGTCTCCTGCACTAAAGGATTTCCTTATACACGATACTTTTGGGGAAATCGTTTCATTATATTCATTACCTTCACGTGGACTGCATATAGGTATAGTTATTTACACAAAATTTCACTGAATCTGTAGTATTCTATTGCAATGCTACATTAGCTCTTCAACTATGCAAGGAATAAACTTTTCTCATTCACACTAACTTCATTAATCCTCACTTCCTTACCAGGCGATGTGGTCCCTGGAGGCGCGCAATCTCAGCTGTACGTCTTATCCTCCGTAACATCCGGTCACTTTCTTCTCTAGCTTAATCTGCAATATGCCGGTGCAATGCTATACGTGAGTTCCAAATCTGCACATGAAGGGATTTTGTTTTTGCTCATTCAATTAATTTCATTAAAACCCACTATGTTACCTGTTGATGACACATGTTCTCGTAATATTGCCGGATGCTGAAAGGAGATGCCGCAGCCATGTAGCTCGCGGCTGTCTTGGCTGCTGCTGCACCGGCCACTACCTGGGCTATTTCATTAATCGACACTCCGTTGCATGTTGATGATCGACGTTCTTGTAAACTTATCTGATGCAGAAAGATGACTGCAACCGGAGATGTGCAGGTTGCAGCTATCTTGCTTCGGCACCGCGGCCGCTGCCTGCTTTCACCGTGCAGCAAGTCTCAATGGCCGCCTTCCCAGCATCACCGAACATTACGGCGCCGTCTAGGATTAGGGATATGCACACACGCGAGTTGGATCGGTTGTGGAGTTTGGGAGGGTGACGTTTCTTTTGCATTGCTTAATTTTTTAAAAAAACTAATGAAATAGTAGGTTGCTAAGGATGCGTCAACTTTATCCCACAACTGTAGATAAATAAAGGGAAATTGAAAGTTTAATTTTTTAAGTTGTTGAGGATTAACATGGATCCTTAACTGTCACGTCGCATACTCTGGGCAGACGTATATAGGTTGGACTCTACGAACCTAATTTTTCAGCTTTGCAATCCCGTGTAGGACACAACCATTATGTGAAGCCTCGTGGTTGTAAAAAAATAGATATGTGGAGCCTCGTGTTAGCTTTATTGGATTTTCAACGATCAGCCCTGTTCGGTTTGCTCATATATGTTACGTATTATAATTAAACAACGTGTCTACGTAACACATGTGTGACATAATAAATTATGACTTTCTCGGTTAATCATAGCCGTAAATTTTAGATCTAATTGTCTTAATTATTCTGATGATGTGGATTAATGTGGTGTCTCGTATGGGGCCTCTAATTAGTAAATATAAGATAGTTGTAGCAGAACTGACATGTTCACGTAACTTGATATTCTATTAATAAAATATGTGATTTCTTTAAAGAAAACGTGATGACAATTATCTACTCAAATTCATTTTCTATACCCAGGCTAGTTTGCAAACTTCTTTGGAACACTACAAGCTAGACAAAATTGAAGCCTACCAAATAATAGACAATACTAGACAGAACTTTTTTGAAGATGAATACTAGACAAACTTGATTCAAAAAAGAGATGTCATATTTGTTTTGTCATGGTGACAAAAGCAACCTCTCTGACTCCCATATTAATTGGGCTTGGTACGGTTAGAGAAACAACGGGTACGTGAGTCCGAGGATAGAGGCGACCCCGGGGCGGCCACAGTAAACCCATCTAGGATTTATGTCTCCTTGCCGGCAACGTCACCGGTCCGGTCTATCTCCGGTTGTTTTGGGCTTTGGAGGTGTGCAGGACCACTGCCTAACACTAGTTCACGCTAGCTGGAGGGTCTTGTTCTTTGTTTACATTGCTTTCCCTTTTTTGGATGGTGAGGTGATGGCTATATCCTAAAGTTAGAATTAGGTCCTTCTCACTCTATCCTCGCGCTCGTGGTGTGTCTAGAGCCGACGGAGAGCGCGGGAAGTCGTGTGCCCGGTGGATCTCCTCGGATCTGGTCGATTTTCGCGTCTGTTGGTGTGGTTTCAGGCTAGTATCTTCCGATGTATGGTTGTCACCATTGGCGATGGTTGCTTCTCTCGTGCGTTGGTCCTTTGAGGGCTTAGCATGGTGGCTTTTTGTTTATCTAATACAACATTTTCTACTATTACAAGTTGTGTCATGATTCGGTGATGGAGGGTGAGGACGTCAGCGCGCCTTCGTCTCATGCTAGTGTGTGTAATCTTTGCTAAGTGGTCCAAAGATCTATTTATAATTTTTATTGCTTTTGAGGTTGTATGTACTGGCATTGATGGTTATTAACATATTATTGACAGAATTTTCCCAAAAAGAAAATCACTTATCTCTTGAGACATCATAGGAAGATCTCTTTTAAGGGGACTTTTTAGTTTTTCGATCTTTTATTATTCATTTGAGCATCAAAATGAACAGGAGCAAGGTACATTGGGTGACGCAATATTGTAAATCTATTACCCCTCCTATCCATAATAAATATTGTAGTTCTAGTCCAAATTTAAACTGAAACCATTTGAATGCCTCTTATAGATCAGAGGGAGTATATTATTTGAGTGGAATAAAAGTAATGTCTTGGATTAGCTACGCAGAATTATGTTTTTTGCCAGAAGCTCCCATATTAGTAGATATTGCAATGCTAATATCTAGCATGATAATTGAGTTGCTATTTCAAAGCTAGTATTGTATCAAAATAACAATTGAGTTTCTACTTCAAAGCTAATATACATCATAATAGTCGAGTTGATATTTCAAAGCTTATATCAACATAACACTTGAGTTGCTATTTCAAAGCTAAGTGATATTCCCGGTCAACACGATGCATGTCACACGGGTTGAAATTTTAGAAGAGTTGTGTCTGCATAAGTTTCACATTGCACAAGTTCTAAATTGTTAACTTTCATGATCATTGACTTTGAAAAAATTGACTTTCTCTCTCGATGAACTTGCAAATACACGATGATATTACAAACATAATAATATATATGTGTGACTAATTCTTAGTGTCGACTGAGAACTAAGCTAATTATCAGTCAAGTGATGTCATCAAATTTTAGTTGCAACACTCGTTGCAACTTATGGGTAGTATGAATCACGAAGCAATCCAGTTGTAACTAACGTTGCAACTCATAAGTCATAACTATCATGAATCACGAGGCATTCCGATGGTCTAGATATTTTTTCTCAGTTGCAACCATATTTGTGACTAGATAATTTTTTTATTTAGCATGAATCACGATGCAATTCTAGGACTGAGAAATAGACTATAAGAGCTAAGAACTAGTAGAAACCCTAATATATCTATCGGCGCAAATGTGGTTGGGACACGTGGTGCTGCGCCTGCGCTGGTTACATAGTAATCACCGTAGAACAAGGCCAAAATTCAGATCAGACACCACACATTCGGTTCAAGTCTATATATAATTATATATAAACGTAATTGGCCTTGACAAGACACAAATAATGGAGGTCACCTTTCACTACTACCTCGGCTGGGCTCTCGTGTCGCTGGCTTTGCTTGCAACGTTGAGGTGGTGGCGCTTGACGGCTAACAATGGACTGCAGCTCCCGCCAGGTCCGTGGCACCTGCCGGTCATTGGCAGCCTGCACCACCTAGCCGGGCAGCTTCCTCACCGTGCCCTGCGTGCGCTGGCGCAGCGCCACGGGCCGGTGATGCTCCTCCGTCTGGGCGAGGTGCCCACGCTGGTGCTGTCGTCCCCGGAGGCAGCCCGCGAGGTGATGAAGACCCAGGACCTGGCGTTCACTACCTCACGTACCCTGATTGCCGGCAGTTTGAGGCCGGCTTTTTGGTATAACTAGATGATGCCCCGCGCGTTGCGGCGGAAATTCTTGTACTGATGTATGTATTTAGAATTGATCTATATGGTTGTAGAAAGATTTGATGTAAAGCATGTTATTTCATCATTTGAAAGTCGATAAAAAGTTTATTACATGTTTGATGTATTCAATTGTGCAAAACATATGATCCGATCCAATATGCATGTAATGTCAGCTCGCGAAGGTCCCCTTGTTCCCCTATTATAAAGTTAGATGCAGTGATCGTTCATGTCCTGCCTTGGTTGACTTCTTGCTAGCTTCTGTTTTGTGATCAGCTGAAGATGGAAGAACGCACCTAGCCGGCCAACATTGGCATGTCCAGTAGAAAGAATTGTACATGAAGTTAGCAATGTCAAATATAAACAGAAAAGTATTGTTGATTGACTGGTACTAATTTTAGCCTCCTGTCGCTTCATGTATCATTGATGGGAGAAGCATGTGGGATAAAACTTGTATTTGTATTTTATATGGACGACTGAACTGGGGCTAGTACTATTTTTCTCATCAAACATCCAAGTATACCTACCTCGACATGTAGTTCATTTCTGAGATGATCATTACCCACGGCATTTGTAGCTCCATCAGTCATTGTGTTCGTTAAGTCTTTGAATGGGGAACATCCCACAACTTTTTGCCAAGAATTTTAACTCAGCGAGTCAATCTATAACCAACCAACTTAAAATATATAAGAACCCTATGTAATAACTTGATATGTAAAATAGAAGGTTCACAATTGCATGAGTTCGAAAAGGAATTAAAAATGGCCAAGTAGCATGTAAAATTGCAATTGTGAGAAATGCAGATGTAGGAAAAATAACGGTATATTGATACAATATATAAAAAACAGATAATTTTCAGCTTCTAGTTGCACAGTTTACATGTCCTAGAAGCGAGCCTGAAAGATTTACAAGCTGATGCAACTCTTTTTCCATACCACTTCTCAATTCATGTTCGTAGTAAAAAAGTAAAAACTCATCGATACCCTAGCTTCTTTACATCCGCATACAGAAAGTGCACAAAAATTAGTCAAACAGAATACCGTTCAAGAATTGGAACCAATACATGCTATACCACTGCACTATTTGGATATAGACAAGTAAAGAACTGGAATCGATCGACGAATGAGTAAATTGCCACCATGAACACAACAATGCAATAGGGGAAGTAATATAGGTAGTAAGATTGATGAAAAAGCAAGTCTACCTTGACCATCAGGTAGCAGCGTCAGGGTACCATCTAAAAAAAAAGCAGCGTCAGGGTACCGGTGTCCATGCTGGTCAAGGCGTTGGGGTGGAGGCAGCCACCAATCGTCCTATCCAAACCATCAAGCTCGGAACAGCCGTCAACGCACGCTGGTGACACATCTAGAAATCCCTCGCCATCCTATGCCAGGATGCTCCCGGACGGCCGGACCCTGACCCCTCACCACCGCATGCCCTATCATCACAAGAGCCCCGACCACCGTGCCCCGCCCACCTCTGGCTCCACGCCTCAGTACATCTCAGACGGGTACCGCTGCCTCAATCGGGACAGCCACCACGAGATCCTCCAACCCCAAGCGATCAGTTATAACATGTCCCGCGCGCGTGTATGCGACCTCATACGCCACGCCAGTACGTGAACGTCTCGAGGCCACTGGGGGGTTTGGGATGAGCATGCAGCGACAGCCAAGGGGCACTATTCCGAACTGCCGGCGCATTTCTTCATTCACCTGTGATGAGAGAGAGAGAGAGAGAGATGTGGGAGGCACCAGGTATCAGGGCGTGGCTCCTCTGCAGTTCAAGTACTACTGTACCCCATACAGTAGTAGGGATATCTGACGTCCAATTTAATCTAACGGCTGCTCAGCCTCTGACTGCAAGCAATGAGATACGATCAGTACAGCTACTTCGTAAGGACAACAATACTATCTGTCGCCGTGGTAGGATTGGCAGGAGAGAGAACCATTTGTTGGCTGCCGGAGAGGATCAGAGGAAAGACTTAACGTGGAAGACCTCTGCAGTGACGGGTCGTCGCTGTCGCGGCAATGGGCGTCGGCGGCGCCATCGGAGTTGCATAGGCTGGGAACACTACCAGCTCTCTCGGGCAGCGTGGGCGGCGGCCCCGCAGGCTCCTCGGCCGACGGGAGTATGGTGAAGAGGCGGTGCGCGATTGCGTCCCGCGCGCATGGAGGGCGTCGGAGCTATCGATGGCAGTGACCCGAACGGCGGCGGCGATCTATGTGAAGAGCTGGGAGGAACGGTGGGAGTGGCGCAGGGCATCGCAGCAAACTTTCCCCTCCGCTATTGTATCTCACGGCTGCTCTGCCTCTGAGTTCCGGCAAGATTTCGTTCGGTATTTTCTACGGAGTATTTTTTTACCAAGTAATGCTGCCGGTGGTTAACACTTAACAGGCAGGGGTTCCGTTGGATTAAATTGGACGTCTGATATGCCCAATTACTGTACGATACAGTTAGACTACAACTGTAGAGGAGCTGGCATACATCAGGTCCTGATTATTGGGGATATAACCTTCCTTTCCATCTTGATAGTTTCCTTTTTTCGAAAATAACCTTCCTTAATGGATAAGGAGTGAATCACGTCTTGATTCTTAATTGGAAAGACCGGATCATGTCTGGATTCTTTTGTTGAACGGACGGTAGGATATACATTGAGTATATTGGATGGACATGATGCTCTCAATGACGACCATCAAACACGTTGAGTGTCAAACGACCAACTCCCATTTAATAGTAAAGATAGTGCCGGCTAAGTTGCTCATTTTGTGAAAACCCCCTTAAAACAAATCACATAGTTTGGAAGGTCCTTCCACCTATCTCGTCAGATCCCGTCTTTTTTTTCCTCTCCATTCCACTCACGCGCATGACCTCTCTCCATCCCCCTCACGCCCACGCGATGCAGCCGCCGCCTGCCGCTCCGGCCGCCGCCGGCCGAATCAGCCGCCGCTAGCCGGAACCACAAGGTCGCCAACTCCTACATCGGTTCGCCGCCGCCGCGGTGCTCTCCATCGCCCACGCGCACGCGTCCGCGCCCGTGAAACCCTAGCAGGTGGGCCTTAGGCTCCTGCGGGTGCGCCTCCGGCTGTCCCTCCTCGTCGAATACCACGGTTCGTTCCCTTCGTCTGCGCTCTCCCACGACGCTCTCCCTAGAGGCGCACGGCTTCACCGCACCATCGCGTGCTTGCGAGCTTGTGGCCATGGCGGTGGGCTGCGGACTGCTAGGAGGCGGGGCTTGGCTGGCGCTCCGCTGGCTAATCCTCGACGAGCTGGCGTGAGGCCAACGAGGGTGAGGATGTCGCTCCGCGTCATGGTGCACTCGGCTGCTTTGCAGTACATTGGAGGCTCCCTGCCATCCTCGCGCGCTTGGTGTTTGGTCAAATGCCGCACCCAGGTGAAGGTACTTTATTTCCAACTAGGCGATATGCTGCTTTTCACCTAAATATCGCTGTTGTTGTGAGAAGAGAGGCAGCACCCCGCACCGCCTTGTCGGACATTGTCTGCTGACACCGCCTCCTTGGAGGAGCAATGTTGGGGATGGGCAGATGCAACGCGCTCGGAGGAACAGTGCTAGTGGCCGTGTTGCTTCTGCCACGAACCGATGTGTCGCCGGTATGAGTAGAGCAAGTGGCCCCGCCTCGATTTGGCGGGATCTAGGATGTGGACCGCGGCTACTGGCGCCGCCACACCATCCTCTACTTCGCTTGGAGGAGGCTCGCGTCGCTAGGGATCCCCTCGCTCCGCATCCGATCTCTCTGCATCTGCCTCCGCTTGGGGCGGTATATACTTGGGTTTGGTGCACGTCGCGGGGCTTTCCTAGATCATGATAGTTAGGTATTGCCAATTTCTGAAATTATTTGATGCTGATGTGTGAAAATTCTGAATAACAGATGTCTGGTTTCATGATGCCTGACTTGTGGTCTAGCTACACCGATTTGAATAAGTTTTGTCTTGTTCTACCTCAAGGTCGATGTGTGACTTGTGGTCTTGTACTGGGTACCTGTTTTACTAGTTCTGCTCCTTTCTATGATTGCATAGGATTAATTTAGTAGGTCTTCTGAGTTCTACTTCATTCATGGTTTACCATTTAACTTCTCTGATGATTTTAGAACTTTCTGCTATCTTGGTCTGTTGGTCCTTAATGCATCTTTGTCCTAGATGAACAATGCAGCACGTTTGGTTACTTTGTTGATCTTTAGCTTTCTGTACCTGTTCATTCTGTGCCATTTTTATGCTCGTTGCATTGCTCATGTTTGACCAGTAGATCAAGTCCCTGATTTATTATCACTGAAACTTGACCAAGCTAGGCTCTTCAGCCGTAGTACTGTTATGCAAAGGCTCTTAGACCTCTTAGGCAACCTAAACATGCTGGGAGTTAGGGGTTGATAATTTGACGCCACTTGCATAGCTCTTTTTTCTGTTGACAAAATCTAAAATGAATTAATTTGAATATTTTTCTGAAGTTCATTGTTAATGGGTTTTAGTTTTGTTTAAGTAACATTACAAGTTGAGATTCACTAATCAGTTCCCCATTTAGCAGAACTTCTCAGATGCGTTGCGGCGGGGAGGGACCTGCCCGTGCTGGAGGCGCTCGATCTGGAGAGGCCAGATCTGCAGCGGCGGTGCTCGACGGTTGCATCAGTGCTGGATCTTCTTCCCGGCGGCTTGGAGAAGCAAGATGATTGCGGGGAGGATGGCAGGACGGCTCCTACAGCACCAGAGTACTTCTCCGAGCAGCACGACGACGACTGCCACCACCGCTACCAGTAAGTCCATCTTCCCTAAACTGGATGATCAACAAAGATGGTTGTCATTATCAGTAGGCTGCCCTTGCCCTTTTCAGCTACTTGCTGTAGTTGTTGTGATGTCAATAGAACCCTTGAGATCAAGTACACTGGAATGAATTGCAATTTAACCATAGATGGATCAAATCCTTAAATCAATAACCATGCTTGATTATTTACAGCTGATGTACCCTTGTGGATGTAGATCATATAGAATGTGTACAAGGAGCTAGACCCGAGAACCAAGAAGCTACACTTCTCACTAGCATACCTGCTCCTGGCTTTCCCTGTCTACCTTGTAAGAATCATTGTGCTCTGAATCCTCAAGTTTCAACTGAAAACTGCACTGAATCTGACTTCTCCAATGCATTAATGTATGCAGTGGTACATAAGCATCGGAAAGAACGGTTCGCACTTCAACCCAAGCAGCGATCTGTTCACCCCCAAGGAGAGGCGTGATGTGATCATCTCGAACACTTGCTGGTTCACGGTGATTTTGCTCCTCATCGCAGTGGTGTGTGTGTTCGGACCGATGCCGGTGCTCAAATTGTATGGTGTCCCATATGCTGTAAGCAACCATGCAGAATACGCATCCGTTAAGCTGTTTTGTCAGTAGTGCTTGCTTTAAGTCACTCGGACTGTGCAACTAAGTGAATGTGGCATCATCTGATGTTCATTTAAAACAGGTGCTTGTGATGTAGTTTGATTTGGTGATGTACCTTCACCACCATGGTCACGAGGGCCTCCCTTGGTATCACGGCGAGGTATGTGCTATATAAATTCACTTTTTTGTTGAGGAAAGTATACTAATTAATTTCAAGTTAGTAATAAATGAATAATATAATCTTGTACACATAGTTAATGAGTTATGTGCAGCGTGTTCATTCTTCACTTTGTACTTCTTGTCATGGCATATGTACCCGACTCAGTAGTTGCTGGGTGAATTTTGTGTGAAATCACACGCAGTAGTTGCTGCACTATGTTTATACACTATTTATGTGCTTGCTATACTCCAGTTTGTGAAGTGCACTTCGTCAGGTTATTGAACATGCTGCCAAGTCATACCGGGCTGATGATAACAATTCCACATGACCCAAGTTATTTTTCCAAGCTGCCAATTGGTGTATGGCTGCATCAAATTATTTATATATGGGATAACCTCCTATTTTCCGTAGGAAGTAAAGCTAGGCATCAAAATCTGACAGAAAGCACATGCAACCTTTGATAAAATTCCATTTAGCTACTATTAATAATAACTTATGACTAATCTCTTTTGCCATCTGCACATATGTAAGAGTACCCATATTTCCCTCATGGTCATTTTTGCAATATAATGACAAGTGGTAGACCTTATTTTGTGAAGGCTATTCATAATAATTAAGTAGAATATTAAAGTTGTAAGCCCAATAGAAAAGTTACTTTTAAAGGTTTAATTTAGCAGCTTTTGCAATGTATGCCATGTTTTATGCTTTCTTCGATTTACCTCTTCACATTTGTAATATGATACTTGGAAAATGAAGATATCTTATAAGTTAGTTTCTTACATATATGGGCAAACCACTTATTTAGTTGCTTGGTTTTTTCACATATATGGGCAAACCACTTATTTTGTGAGTTTTTTAAGTTGTACGTACA
Source organism: Lolium rigidum (assembly GCF_022539505.1). Taxonomy (NCBI): domain Eukaryota; kingdom Viridiplantae; phylum Streptophyta; class Magnoliopsida; order Poales; family Poaceae; genus Lolium; species Lolium rigidum. The sequence goes on along the minus strand of NC_061508.1, from coordinate 114,009,425 downwards.
TATTTTGGGACATCTGCTTATGTTGTAGGCCTGCTTAATTAACGATTTATTCCAACAGATCAGTATGTGCCCTAAGCCACCGTGATGATTTCTAACGAGTATCCAAAATCTGGCAGAGGCATTTTCATTATTCAATTTGGCATTGGACTACATTCAAAAAACAATCTGTCTTTGTTAGTACTGCACTTGAAGGAGCATGAACTCTGCGAGAATGCATGTGTTTTCACTTATAACTATTGAACAACATTTGGGTGTAGTATTTGAACTCTGAGAGCATGCATGAGTATAATTAACAAATTGCATATGTTTCTGTTGGATTAGTTGAGTACTCTGATATCCTCTCCATGTTTTCTGGTTTGGCAATGAAGTGATCCTTTATTTTGTAGAGCACTTGAAGGTCAGCTCTGACCTGGTCAATGGAGGCTGCTGGCCCTAACGGTGTTGCGGCATGGGCATGTCGTAGCCTCGTAGGGTCTTCGAACTCAACCCGTTGCCCCCTCCGTGTGCCATTTTGTGCATTTTGGTGGTTGGCTTCACAGAAGGTGTTGCTTTCATCTTCCTGGATACAGAGGCTGGGTTGTACACAGTTGAGCTCAGTTGAGGCTGAAGCAAGAATGTAGGACAGATTCTTCGTGAAAGCCATACCCTACACGAGCTTCTACACTCGGAGGTACGAGGTACGAGACTAGCCTCGTTACTTGCTTCTCAAACATGCACATGCCGTTCTTGCCATATACACCATTGAAAAATATTTCAGTCACTATTCTTAGAGGCTGCACTTGGTTTATATTATGGAAAAGTAAACAAACCTGACAGGCTAAAGGTGATCATTGTATTGCTTACTGCTTAGGGACATGTTACGGTTACACAATCAAACATGAATTGGATTTATTGTGTTCTCAGCTACTCAGCTTACCTCTAATTCTGAACATACATTCTGTAGGCTCTTTTAGTTCTTGCACGCTCCATTGAGGCAGATCCAAGCACAGTTATCCTGTGGGTGTTTTATCTTCACATTTACTATCAAAAGGATGAAGGACTTGGAACATTTTCAGTGAACTGCAGGAGGGTGGGCAGAGGGTGCGCTCACCGGTGCTCTGGCATCCTGCTCGACGAGGAAGAGGGCTTGGCGTCGGGGACGGGAACCTGACTGCGGCGTCGGATGCATGGCGCAGCTGGCGCAGCTTTCTCTAGCCGCACGAGGAGGCATCTGGCCGCGCGGCGAGGCAGGGCCCAAACTCCATGACAACTTTCTTCCTCGGCGGCAGATGAACCTTGTTGTTCATGATGTGGAGATGAACCCTGTTGTATATTTTATCTAATTGTTTCAAACCATGTTGTTCATGATGTGGAGATGAACCCTGTTGATCATGTAAGTTAGATGCCCTGGATTGTGAATCCTTGAATGTTTCAAAATGTTGGTTTCAAACATAGATTGCTTGGAAATATTGGTTTTAAACATTGCTTGACTTCTTGAGTGTGATGTATGCTTGATTGTAGATTGCTTGAATGTTTGCAGGCAGTATAGCAAACTTAAAAATGCCTAAGAAAATAATCAGCGGCACCAGAATTAAAAGCCTGAAAAAGTAATTGTAGGCATCCTTTAAAAGTGCCGGCAAAAAGTTAAGATGGTACTCTAGAAAAGTGCCATTAAGAAGATTTCGTGACATTTTTCGAAAAGTGCCGGCAAAAAGATTCTATGGCATTTTCGGAAAGTGCCAGCAAAAAGATTCCGTGGCATCTTTCAAAAATGCCGGCGATACTAACTAGCGGCATTTTTGGAAGTGCCTTAAAATACAATTAACGGTGCTTTTCTAAAAATGCCGGCAAAGACCTACCTCGATTGGAATAAACGCAGCACTTTTTTTTGTGCCTTGAAAAATCTTTGCCGGCATTTTTGATGCCTTTGCCGGCACTTTTTTGTGCCTGCAAACTAGGTACCTGACGCAGTGGTTCGCGACCCGGCCGCTGTCGCCCACCATGAGCGTAGTGACCTGCGGCGGGCGAGACATCCTTTTCGCGCCGTACGGCGAGTACTGGCGCCACCTCCGGAAGATCGCCGTCACGGAGCTCCTCGTGGCGCGCCGCGTCGCCTCCTTCCGCGCCATCCGCGAGGAGGAAGTGGCGGCCATGCTGCGTGAGGTCGGGTCCGCCGCCGCGGCCGGCTGCGACCTGGATATGCGCGCCCGGCTGTGCGCGGTCGTCTCCGACACCACGTTCCGCGCCGTCATGGGCGGCCGGTGCAAGCAGCGTGAGCTGTTCCTGCGAGAGCTCGACAACCTCGTTGGGCTCGCGACGGGGTTTAACCCCGTGGACCTGTGGCCGTCGTCGTGGCTCGTCAGACGCTTCAGCGGCACCCTGCGCCGCGCCGAGGAGAACCACGCCCTGGTGTACGGTATCATCAGGGGCGTTATCCAGGACCATCTCGACAGGAATAAGCAGGGCGAAGAAGACGAGGACATGCTTGACGTGCTGCTCAAAATACACAAGAATGGTGAGATCGACATGGTCGCAGTCGAAGCCGTCATCTTTGTATGTACTTCCTCCATCCATAAAATCCTCCATCAATTAAATAATATTGAAGATTTGTTTAAATTTAGATGTATCTACGGATTATGTACTAACGGGTGTTTAGATACATTTCAATTTAGACGAATTTCGGTATCTTTCTATGGGATAGAGGTAGTAGTAGTAGTACAAATCATCTCTCTTTTTCATACTCCTACACTACAGAAAAATTATTTGACAAGCACTACCGACAGGATCTCTTCGCCGCCGGCAGCGAGACATCGGCAACAACGTTGGAATGGGCCATGGCGGAGCTGGTCAAGAACCCAAGGGTGATGAAGAAGGCGACAGCCGAGGTGCGCCGAGCTTTCAAGGCAGGCGGCACGGTGGTCGAGGATAGGCTCGGAGAGGTGCCGTACCTGCACCTCGTCATACGGGAGACGCTCCGTATGCACGGCCCGGCGCCGCTGCTACTCCCACGCGAGTGCCAGGAGCCATGCCAGGTGATGGGCTTCGACGTGCCGAAGGGCACGCAGGTGATCATCAACGCCTGGGCGCTCGGCCATGACGAGCGGTGCTGGCCCGACGGTACCGAGGAATTCCGGCCGGAGCGATTCCAGGCCGGCGCCCACGCGGCCGCGGTGGATTTCAGGGGCACCGATTTCGAGCTCCTGCCGTTCGGCGCCGGCCGGAGGATGTGCCCTGGGATGGCGTTCGGCCTTGCCAGCGTGGAGCTCCCGCTCGCCAGCCTGCTGCTCCACTTCGACTGGGAAGCGCCAGACCTGGCTGGGTTCGACATGACTGAGGCGTTTGGCGTCACCGCACGGCGGAAGGCCGACCTCCTACTGCGCCCTTCCCTCCGCGTGCCCGTGCCAAGCCCCTGACCAGCTGGAGTCCAAGTCCACTATATATCTCAGCACATATATATTGTTCCATGCATTCTCACTGTAATTGTGAACGCGTCATTCCTTTGGTTTCGTCGAAGCGACTAGCCCACAAGAATACGGATCTGTAATAAATTTGATTTTTTGAAAAAAGAATCTCAATACGTAATAAAATTAGTTGTGTGCATCGATTGTTATAAAACCGGGGGTGTCTCCGAAAACACTGAACGGAACCCGGGTACGCGCGAGGTTGAAAACAAATCCACTCAGAGAGCAACACGTGTTTATCCATCTATGTATAAAATCATGTATAAAACACGTATTTGATGCATTTGTACAGTGCATGTCTGGCATGCAATAGACAGGGCAGAGCACTAGTGGAAAACAGGCCTAATGTCGCGGGTCGTATGACCCTTTTGTCGCGGGCGGCCAGGCGCGACAAGGGAGGCGCGACAAAAGGTCCACCTTTTGTCGCGGGTCTCTTACGACCCGCGATATAAGGTCCACCACGTGGCAGCCGCGGGGCGCGGCTGGGGACAGGCCCTTTTGTCGCGGGTGGTATTACCACCCGCGTCAAAAGGCCCTCTACGTGGCGGGCGCACAACGCTGCTGCTTTAGGGTTTGAGGGGTGCAGCACCCCCCCCCCCCACCTCATTTTTTCATTCGAAAATAAAAGTTGCATATATTTGTACGCTACTAGAAGTGGTACACACGTTCATTCATATAATCGATCAAACAAATATTGGAAGCAAAAGTCGATTCCCCTTTACATGTAGATTCCCCTTACATATATATATATACATTTAGCTCACGATCGACAAGCGGTACTAACGACCGTCTATTTGGAGGTAGAGCTTCTATTTGGACTAAACAAGCCTTTGTTGTTTAGTACTTCTTTAACCAAAAGTCCCGCCAGTTCCTCCGCAATTCCTAGTAGGTGTTCCTTTGGTTGGAGTGTGTCCCGCATGTAGTCGACCTATATAGGAAAATGAGATGAGTATTACTATATCAATGTTGATAACGAAATATTGACGAAAATAAATAAAGTTGTGAATGTTATTGCTTACGTTGAATTTATTATTGTTACTGCTTCTCGGTGGTTAACATGCGAATGGACTCGCAAACGTAGTATCCACATAGATTCGTCCCTTGTGGCTGCCGAGGGCACGGTACAGGAGTAAATGTTAGCTTCTACGCCTGGGTACTCTGCTTATGATGGTTCTTGAAAGCTGTCCAAGCCCTGCCAAGCAAAAGAATGATTGAATGAGTGGATAATTAATTGATATCTCACAAAAGATATAGCGCGGCGATGAAGGAAATTACACTTGGAGCAACTTACGCAAGTCGCGGAACCCGTCCACGGCTCTACTCAGTGGGTCTCTTACTTCAACAATTCCCTTATCAACTTTAATGTCTAGTAGTATCCAGTGGAAGCTGCACATGTTATGTATATATGTCAGGAATTACACTTAATATCGAGTAAGAAAAAATCATTAATTGGATGTGCATAAAAGATCATTAAGACTCTCACTCGTAGTTGTAAGGAAACAATATTGAATCACGAAATATTGCTCGCCCAAAAACCTGAGTAGGTTTCCCCCGTTTCTTCGCGGTTATACTTTACCGTTTGAACATTTACTTTATCCGGGTCAACAAACCCAATATTGATAATATTGTGACTTTTGCATTCACCGATCTTCGATCCGCATAAGAGAACACATAAGAAATAATGAGTATATGCATTGAAAACGAATATGAACTGAATGAAAATGAACTTATATGTAGTTAACAACTTACAAGCAATAGCAACTCATGAGAGATTTGTCGAGGGCATCTAAATTGAATAACCGCCGAGTTCATTCATCTCAATATGGATCTCCTCCTTTCGGTAGTAATATTCACGTGGTATATGCGCCACGATGAACCTTATGTTCTCCTTGCATGCATCAAGGTACCACTGATGCAAATTCCGCATATGTGTTGGCAGTTTATGCAGCTGCTCTTTGCTGACCAAGTCGGCCCCGTAGACAAATTGAGGAACTATATCAGCAGTGGGAACTATATCTGCTGCAGCCATCAATTCCTCCACGGTAACGTCACAGGCAGCCGCTAGCTTTGCAGCTTCTTCCATATCGAAACCACCCTGTTGCTTGGTACAACTTGGGAACATTAAACACTTTGAGTCGTTGGGATCGATTGTTTGGGCTGATCTCCGAGGAGGGGAACTTCCTTTCTTTTTTTTCCTTTTGTCGTTTCCTTGGCCTTGAGGGGTGCAGTTGTTGAACTTGACTTCTTCTCGGTTGCACTTCTAGCCGATGATTTGCTCGTGGTAGCAATATCCTTCTTCTTACCCTTCTTCTCAGCAATATTCTCCCTCTTGTCCTCAATTACCTTCGCAAGGTGGCGTGTATAGTCATCCTTCTTCTCGTGTAAGTCATATTGCGATGGTGTGTTCAGAAAAGAAGTAGCATGTGCTATTTGCTTCTCGGTGTATGGCTCTGGCGCTGGAGGTTTTGGCTTATGGAAATGATCATAGTTGTGTTTCGCAACAGCGGCCGCATTTTCCTCGACAGTAAGATCCCAAGGACGGGGGGGAGGAACGTTTGGTACTTTTGGGAGGGGCGACAACTTGCGGACAGGACTCTTGAAATGCTTCCGGTAGGGTGCATTCCGAGTCTTAGTGGGCGGAGGCGGCGGCGCTGGAGATGGAGATGGACTACAGATGTCATGGTCGACGTCGTACCCATGGGGTGATGGTGGAGACATGTGATCAGTAGGAGGAGGTGATGGTGGCCTGCGATCATTTGGAGGAGGTGATGGTGACCTGCTCGGACGGCCGGTACTAGGGGCTACCCAGCTCGGCACCCCGATGTTCTTCTTTTCCCGAGAGAATGGTTTCTCCCAGCACCTCTCTGAGTGTAAGCCCCCCATCACCTCCAGGGATTTCGAGCTCCAATGTCTCCCACGACGGTACAACTGAATCCACCCCGACACGAGCATAGCCAGCTGGAATCTGATTGCAATGCCATGTTTGAAAGAACATCTCTCACATTATGATTTTGTATGTTTGATGTCAATATATGTGATACACTAATGTTTAATTAAGTGGTACAGGGATTACATAGTTTCATATTTGCGTGTGTTGGATTTGGTCGATCTGTCAAAAGGCAACAGGAAAAGTTTGGCCAGGCCGGATAATCCGGGCCGGATATTGTTGAAATATCCGGCCCCCTGATTTTGGCTAAGTCGTCGAGGAAAAACAGCTCAGTATGGGGGCCGGACATTTGCCCGGATATTGTCCCGGTATTGTACCAGGGCCGGAATATCCGGGCCGGATATTTTGGAAATATCCGGCCCCCCCAATTTTGGCTAAGGACTGGAAGAAATGTGGCTCTGGCATAGGGCCGGATATTTGGCCGGACAATGTCACGGTTTTGTACCTAGGGCCGGATTATCCGGTGGGGGCGGATTATCCGGCCCCTACTTGGACCGGATTATCCGGCCCCCCGGAAGCAGCAACGGCTCTATTTTGGGAGGGGGTATAAATACCCCCCTTCTTCTACCTTGGTTGCTTGCTCAATCATTACACAAGAATTCTGCCAAACCACCTCCATTAGAGCCACCTCAAGAAAGTCAAGATTTGCAAGATCTCCTTCCTCCCCCAACCAAAGCTCTTGATCTTTGGGGATTCGAAGGAGAAGCCACCGATCTACATCCTCACCGAAGCGTTCTTCATTTCCCCTCACTTGTTCGAGGGATCTCATGCTAGTGTTCCTATTTGGTTCCCTAGTTGATTTGTTGATGATGTGTTGTTGTTGATTGTTGTATTGTTACAGATTTGGGAGCCTCCAATTCAGTTGTGGATGTGTGCCCCAAGAACCTTGTAAAGGCCCGGTTTCCGCCTCGAGGAAATCCCTTAGTGGAAGTGGGCTAGGCCTTCGTGGCGTTGCTCACAGGAGATCCGAGTGAAGCCTTCGTGGGCTGTTGGTTTGGCTTGCGTAGCAACCACACTCCTCCAAACGTAGAGTACCTTCTTGCAAAGGAAGGGAACTACGGGAATCATCTCCGTGTCAACGCGTGCTACACTCTCGGTTACCTCTATCCCACTCTATCTCCTATATATTGCGTAGCTATATCTTGCTTAGTTGATAACCTTGTCATATAGGTGAATTCACTTAGTTGCATATCTAGAGAATTTACCTTTGTGTCAAACCTAAATTGAAAAAGAACTAAAAATTGGTTAGCACCTATTCACCCCCCCCTCTAGGTGCGGCATACGATCCTTTCAATTGGTATCAGAGCCTCGGCTCTTATTTCGGGCTTAACCGCCTAAGAGTATGCCGGACGAGGAGCCCTCGGAAGGGGCCGCCAATACGGTCTCCATGGAAGAATTCAATTCGTTGAAGTCCTTCATGGAAGCCAAAATGGAAGCCCAAATGGAAAGCATGAAAAAGATGATTGCCGAGCTTTTGGCTCCGGCCCTTCCCAAGGCTCCTAGTCTAGAGGTAAGGACGCGGGTGTGTCGGAAGAGGGAGGTGCTTCGGCACCACCCCTTCTACCAAACCCGTGGAAGGTGATAACTTAAACACTAACAAATCTCCCATTGCATCTCCTAGGGATACTAGTGGAGGTGAGAGCTACAATCGAGTAGCTCCACCTTTTCAATCTCCCGATATACCGGTTCCCCATCCTCATTTGAACATTCGGGCGACCCACCTAAGTTTTCCATTGAAAATTACAACACTTGGCGATTTGAGTTTCGTTCTCATGTTTGCAGTGCCTCCAATGAACTTTGGAGAATCATCCAAGAAGGCTTCAAACCTTACAACCCCGACAAGTTGACTAGAAGAGAAGCGGTTGATAGTCAACTCAACAACACCGCCTTGCACATGATTCAAACTAGTGTGGGGACAAAGGATTTGCCTCGTGTTCGGAACTACACCACCGCCAAGGAAGCTTGGGATGGGTTGGCCGCTAGTTGCATTGGAAGTGAGAGCACGAGAAGGAACAAGTATAATGCTCTTAAGAATAAAGCCGAAGGTTTCATGAGGCTACCGGATGAAGATCATCAAGACATGTATTCAAGACTCCTCATTGTTGCCGATGACTTCCGTCTTATTGGTGCCACCCACATCAATGACTCTTGGATCAAGGAGAAGTACATTGAATGCATGATGCCATATGTACCCATTGATGTCAAGACCCTTGTTGGGAGAGAATGCTATTCCTCTCTCTCTTCTCAAGATGCCGTGCACGAGATGCAAGCCCTCAAGGTGCTCGAGCAAAACTCTCATGATTCTCTCAATCGTGCCATTGGTATGTCAAAAGGGAACAATCTTGCCTTGGTGGTCAACCCCTTAGATGAAGTGCACCCTCAAGAGCAATATAGGGCATCTTGGAGTATGTCCTATCCGGAAGATTTGGAATGCCACTATCATGATCACATGGCCTTCCATGCAAAGTCCTTTTGGGTTGATCCCTCCAAGGCCAAGGAAGACAACATCAAGAGAAACCACAAGAGTGGGTTCACTAGCTTTGGTCCAAAGACAAGATCATGCTACAATTGTGATGACAAGCGCCACTTCATTGCCGAATGCCCCTATGAAAATAGAGAGCTTCATAATGGAAGGCTCATTCCCAAGGACAAGAGCAAAGAATCAAAGGGCAAATACTCAAAAGCCCCCAACAAGAAGTTCTACAACAACAAGACCAAGAAGGGCAAGAGGCACCCAAAAGTTGTGCTTGTGACTAGGGAAGAATATTCGTCCGATGAAGTTGCGAGCTCTAGTGATGATGAAGAAGGAAGCTCAAAAGAAATGGCCGCCATTGTCACTACCAACATTCCCTCTTCATCTCTCTTTGAATCCCCCAATGAGAATCCTCATATCAAGAATGCACATTGCTTCATGGCAACATCTTCCTTGGACACATCGATTGTGCTATCAACTCAAGAAGAATATTCCTCCGGGGATGATGAAGTTGATGATGAAGAAGATGCAACTTCTAATGGATTGGTCGCTCTTGCCTCCCTCTCCACTAACTCTTCATCACCAAGTGAATCCCCCAATGAGATTATTCATGTGGAGGAAGAAAGTTGCCTCATGGCCAAATCCTCCGAGGTATCATCTCCTAGCCCCTCTATGCCTAACATATCAAGTGATCTAGGGGTTGATGATGCTAGTCTAAAAGTAAAACAAGAAATGTTAGAATTTGATGAATTCTTGCTTAACCTACAAGGTATCAACAAAAAGCATGTTTCAAATCTCATGGCTCGTTTAGCTCAACAAAATGATATGCTTGAGAAAAAGGGTCAAATAGAGAGAGAAGACTCTCTTGAAATCCATGCTCTTAAAAATGCCCTTGAGGAAAGTCAAGAAACTATAGCCTCTCTTGAGGAGAGGCTAGAAAGTCTTGAAGAGCCTCAAGATGAAATTAACAAGCTCACTAAAGCTAGAGATCATGCTAGGGCTAAGACTAAATTGCTTAAAAAGGAAAAGGCAAAATTTGGTGTTGATCATGAGAAACTTGTGAAGAATCTAGATGAACTAGACAAAGCTCACAAAGCTTTGAAGAGTGAATACTCTCTCCTATCCAAGTCAAATGAGCAACTTCAAATTAGGCTTGCTTCATATGATGTACCTAGTTCCTCTACCCCTTCTTGTGATCATGCAAATATTATTGAGGAAAATGCTAGGTTGAAGGATGAACTTGCTAAGGCCTCCTCTCCCCAAAGTAAACTTTCTTTGGATGATCTTTTGAGTAAGCAAAGATCAAACAATGGGAAGGAGGGCCTAGGTTACAACGCCAAGGCGAAGAAGGCAAACAATCAAAAGGCCAAGCCCGCACAAGAAAAGAAGAAAGATATCACCAATGGTGAAGCCCCTAAGGGCAACACCACTAATGATGATAATGCGGGAAATGCTAACCCTCACTATGTGTTATTTAAAGATTATTATGGTGATGTTTATGCTAAATATGTTGGCCCATATGATGGTTATGTTGCTTGGTCTATTTGGGTCCCAAAGACCCTTGTTGCTAACAAAAGAGGACCCATTGTGAAATGGGTACCTAAATCCAAGAATTGATCTCATGTAGGACTATGCCGCCGGAGGTTCAAAATGGGTACTTGATAGTGGATGTACAAGTCATATGACCGGCGGCAAGAACCTCGTCAAGGAGTTGAGGCCCAACATAAACAATATCACCGTCTCCTTTGGCGATAATTCTACATCCGAGGTATTGGGTTTTGGCAAGGTTGTGGTTGCACACAACATAACACTTGTGGATGTCATGCTTGTCAAAACCCTTGGTTACAATTTACTTTCCGTTTCCGCCCTTGGCAAGATGGGTTTCGCCGTCTTTATTGATAATGATATTGTGGTCCTCTTGTGGAGCAAGACTCTAAAAGTCGCTTTCGTTGGGTATCGCGAACATAACTTGTATGTGGTGGACTTTTCGGGGACCACCACTTCAAGTGCGATGTGCCTATTCGGAAAGGCGGATGTGGGTTGGTTGTGGCATCGCCGCCTAGCCCATGTCAACATGAGAACTTTGCAAAGTCTTCACAAGGGGAACCATATTGTGGGACTAATGGAAAGTGTTTCTTTTGCCAAAGATCGTGTTTGTAGGGCTTGTGTTGAAGGCAAAATGCATGACTCTCCGCATCCAAGCAAGACTATCATCTCTTCCAAGAGGGTCTTGGAGCTCCTTCATGTGGATCTCTTTGGTCCCGTTACTCATGCAAGTCTTGGTGCGAAGAAACATTGCTTGGTGATTGTTGATGATTACTCAAGATACACTTGGGTCTACTTTCTCAAGACGAAAGATGAGACTCAACAAATATTCATTGACTTTGCCACCGAGGTGCAACGCCAACACAACCTCCTCATTAAGGCAATAAGAAGTGACAACGGCTCCGAGTTCAAGAACTACACACTCAATGATTTTCTTAGTGATGAGGGGATTCGTCATCAATATTCCGCTGCTTACACCCCTCAACAAAATGGTGTTGCGGAGAGGAAGAACCGGACTCTTATGGATATGGCAAGGTCTATGATGGCGGAGTATAAATCCCGCTATAACTTTTGGGCCGAAGCCATCTCCACCGCTTGCCATTCTTCTAACCGGCTCTATCTCCGCAAGGGATTGAACAAGACTCCATATGAAATACTCACCGGCAACAAGCCTAACATCTCATACTTCAAGGTGTTCGGTTGTAAGTGTTTCTACCAAATCAAAGGAGTTCGTTTGTCTAAATTTGCTCCTAAAGCTTTGGAGGGTATATTTGTTGGTTACGGTGCCGAATCTCACACTTATAGAGTCTTTGATGTATCCTCCGGGATTATCATTGAATCTTGTAGTGTGAAGTTCGAAGAAAATGATGGCTCCCAAGTGGGGCAAGTTGATGTATGTGCAGGTGATGAAATACCTCAAGATGCCATAGTAAGAATGGGTGTGGGATTTTTCCGCCCCATTGAGGGACACGGTGTGGCGTCTCGGGAAGGACTATGCTCTACCACGGTGGAGCCCTCATCCTCTCAACATCAACAAACCCCATCAAGTGAAGCTAATGATGCACCAACCCAAGAACAAGAAGAAAACCCTCCTCTCATGTACAAGATCAAGGACAAGATCAACCAAGCATTCAAGATCAACCATTTGATATTTGCACTTCACCAAACATTGTCCAAGATCAAGCACATGAGGTTGAGCATTCTCAAGAAATTGAGGAAGCTCAAATTGAAGGTCAAGACGGGGACCCAAATGATCAAGTTGATCAAGTGACACCTCCAAGGCCTAGAAAGACCAAGGAGGAGATCGAGGCCCGTCGTCTAGCAAGAAGAGATAGGATCCTTGAAATTCGTGGACACACTCATGACAAGGTCCTTGGTGATGTTCGAGCAAAGGTCTCTACAAGAAGGCAATTGGCTAACTTTAGCAATCATCATGCTTATATCTCCGTTGTGGAACCCAAGAAAGTATTTGAAGCCCTTGAAGATTCGGATTGGGTGGATGCCATGCATGAGGAACTCAACAACTTCAAGCGCAACAAAGTGTGGACCTTAGTAGAGAAGCCAAAGGAGTGCCGCAATGTTATAGGCACTAAGTGGATATTCAAGAACAAGCAAGATGAGTTTGGGAATATTGTGAGGAACAAGGCAAGATTGGTGGCTCAAGGTTTCTCTCAAGTTGAAGGGATTGACTTTGGAGAGACCTATGCTCCCGTGGCTCGTCTTGAGTCCATCCGTATCCTTCTTGCTTATGCATCGCATCATAACTTTAAGTTACAACAAATGGATGTTAAAAGTGCATTTCTTAATGGTCCTTTGCATGAAGAGGTTTATGTTAAGCAACCCCGGGGTTTGAGGATCTCAACTTTCCTAACCATGTCTACAAGCTTGATAAAGCACTTTATGGTCTCAAACAAGCTCCTAGAGCTTGGTACGAGCACCTTAAAGAATTGTTGGTAGACCGTGGGTTTGATGTTGGGCTAATCGATCCCACTCTTTTTACTAAGAGGGTTAATGGGGAGCTTTTCGTTTGCCAATTATATGTTGATGATATCATCTTTGGCTCTACTAACAAAGCTTTTAATGATGAATTTTCAAAGCTTATGACCGATAGGTTTGAGATGTCTATGATGGGAGAGATGAAGTTCTTCCTTGGTTTTGAGATCAAGCAATTGAGAGAGGGAACCTTCATCAATCAAGCAAAATATCTCCAAGACATGCTCAAGAGGTTCAAGATGACCGAGTTGAAGGGTGTGGCCACTCCTATGGTCACCAAATGTCATCTTGCACTTGATCCCAATGGTAAAGAGGTGGATCAAAAGGTATACCGCTCCATGATTGGATCCTTGCTTTACCTTTGTGCATCTAGACCGGACATAGTGTTGAGTGTTGGTGTGTGTGCAAGGTATCAAGCTTCTCCTAAGGAGAGCCACATGATGGCTCTCAAAAGAATCTTTCGATATTTGGTTGATACCCCAAGATATGGTATTTGGTACCCCAAGGGCTCAAGTTTTATTCTCAATGGTTATACCGATGCGGATTGGGCGGGTGACAAGGATGATAGGAAATCAACTTCCGGGGCTTGCCAATTCCTTGGTAGGTCCTTGGTGTGTTGGTCTTCTAAGAAGCAAAATTGTATATCTCTCTCCACCGCCGAAGCCGAATATGTTGCCGCCGCAAGTGGATGCACTCAATTGTTATGGATGAGGCAAACTTTAAAGGAATACGGTGTCATTTGTGACAAAGTGCCTCTATTATGTGACAATGAAAGTGCCATCAAGATTGCCTATAATCCGGTACAACATTCAAGAACGAAGCATATTGAGATCCGGAATCATTTCATTAGGGATCATGTTGCCCGTGGTGATATTGAGCTCATCTATGTTCCTACCAAAGATCAACTTGCCGATATATTCACGAAGCCTCTTGATGAAGCAAGGTTCTCTTATTTGAGGAATGAGCTAAATATCATTGATTCAAGGAGTATAGCTTGACCATCTTGCAAACACACCTTTGTCTCAAAACTTTATTTGGTTTAGATGTGGGCATGGAAATAGGGGAGTGCGGTTTAAACTATTGAGCTATCCCTCCCCCATAATGCCAACATTAAAAGAAATCATTCTCTTTATATCATATAATGATATGTGAGCTTCAATGATGAGTAGTGGTTTTGGGCCCAAGATACATCTTCGCGGTGCCATGCCATAACACTCATATATGGTGGCCTAGGCCACCACACTCTTCTTTGTGAAGAGTTGGAGTTATTTGGATCTTATTGCCTCTTATTTGACAACTCCATGTTCTTATGGGAAATCACTCAAGTTTGGCTTTATTTGCTCATATCTTGCAAACTTAAGTGATCATGTACCATTAACAGTTTGAACTCTCTAAACCTAAGCCTACCTCTCCAACAAACCACTTCCATCTTGCTCATTTGTCATGTTTGGTAAAAACTTGGAGTTTGAGGTTTCTCGGTCGGATGATCTAGGTTGCCCCATCTTATTGGTAAATATGCATCTCATATATGACGTGATAAGTATATTGCATCACATATGGGTTCGCAAATATCCAACTAAAGATAAGCTGGATTTACGGTATTCTGGAATTTTCCAGAACACCGGATAATCCGCCCCCTGGCACCACGGATTATCCGGCCGGGCCGGATTATCCGCCCTCACTTTGGGCCGGATTATCCGGCCTGGGCGTTTTGCGGGAGGACTAAGGGAGGCCGCGGGGTGAACGGTTGGCTCCCCAATCAGTTCCCCCACGCGCCCCTCTTCTTCCTCCCTCAAGCCGCCGGAGTTCCTCCTCCTCGCCGGAGCCGCTCCGTCCGCCCCTCTCGGAGTTCTTGGGTGGATCGGGTGGATCTCCTCCCTAGCTACCTTTCCCTCCAAGCGGTTTCCACAATGGATGTGGGTATGATTCACAATCTCTAACCCTAGATGTTGTGTTTTATATGTGCTATTTTCTTGGTGGAATCGGTGTCTAGTTGTTCCAAATCTTGTGTAGTGTACTCCTCTTGCATGCTATGAGGCCGATCTAGTTTTAGATATGTTTTTGATTGGAAAGCCGCACATCTCGAAGGGCCGGATTTTCCGCCCCTCGAGCCGGCCGGATTATCCGGCCCGGCCGGATTATCCGCCCCCGGGGACCCCGGATTATCCGGCCCGGAGCTTCATCGCCGCTGCGGTTTGCTTCAATCTATCATGTCTAGATGTGTACCGACTTGTTTGCATGTTTCTCGAGTATATTCTTGTATCTTACATGACTTATGAGCATTACCTTTCCTTTGCTACCCGCCTTTGCTTCTCACGAGGTGGTGCTTCTCGGGGTGGTCGGAGACGCCAAAGGCATGATCGCTCTAGTGATGAGTTTGCTCCCACTGCTCCTCGCAAGTCCGTCACCGCAAGGCGGAAGAACAAGGAAGTGAGGGAGAACTACAAGACCATGGACCCGAGTTCTTACTCCGCTATCCGTCGGAAGAGCTGGTATGATGATGTCCCAAGGGATGAAGACATAGCGGGCGAGGAGATATTGGTGCGGCGAGCGGGAGTTCATCTTCAAGGACATCTATGAGCCCATGAAGAATCTGAGACCCATGCAAGCTATTGATGTGGAGATTCTGACAATCAACAATCACTTTGAAGATGCTATCTGGGTAGCTGGAAGGATGGGTTTGCATGATATCATGAAGATTCAGTGTGACTATAGCCCAGATTTGGTGAAGCAGTTCTTTGCCACTTTGGCAATCAGGAAAGATGAGGAACACACCATGGAGTGGATGACTGGCTCCACTCACTGCAGTGCCACTCTGCGTCAGTTTGCTGGTGTTCTTGGAGTTCCTGTTGATGGGGGTCGTCGACTTCATGGACCACAACAGACAGATAAGAATGCTCTTGTGCATCTCTACACCTCAGCGGGAAAGATTGGTCAAGCTAAGGGGCTGCTTCCTATATACAGTCAGCTGCTTCGGTTCTTTCGGGCCACCATTTGCCCAAGTGGTGGCAACAATGATGCTCTTCGGGGAACCCTTGTGGACCTTATGCACCTCAGCTATAAGAGTGCTCGTGATGAGAATGAAGAACATGACTACACTCTTGATATCATGGACTTTATCTTCCATGAGATCCATGATGCCATGGTCTCTCGGACCACCATACCCTATGCTCCCTACATTCAGCTCCTCATCAACAACTGTGTTGCTAAGGTTGGTGAAGACATTAGTGGGTACCCTTTGGTGAAGCACCATGTCAAGAAGCCCTACAAGCTCAAGCCAGTCTCCTCAGCCGTGCACTGCTCCTGACACTTTCATGCGTGATGCTCGCTCCAGTGGCTTTGCTCCTGCACGTCACCCTGATGTCCCGGCCATGAGGAAGCAAGTGAGTCGGCTTAGTTGGTTTCAGCGTCACATCTTGTGCATGAACATTGAGATACACAAGGAAAACTATGCTGCTAGCCGAGAGCGTTCTGAGATTAAGCACACTCAGGCGGTTATTCTTCACAAGCTCAGTGGTGATCAAGGACCCCCGCCTCAGCCTCCAGCTCACCAGGGTTACAGTAGATGGCACTCTGAACAGGTTCCATGGAGTGAACTTGATGACTGCCTTCAAAGGTCCAACACCTCTCGCCGCTCCCCGGATGCACCTGACACTGATGAGGATGAAGAAGTAGCGGCAGACGAGTCCGATGATGATTATGCCTCCGAGTGATTCCCATGGGACGAGTAGCATCGCGCTTGTCCCCTTTTTGGCGTTTCGATGCCAAAGGGGGAGAAGTGTTCTATTAGGAACTATCTCGGGGATTTGCATGGTTTGGGCACAAGCATTTGCGTTTACCATTCCTTTATTGCTTGTGTTCCCTCGTATTTGCACTATTTGCTTTGGTTGTGTCGTTTAAAACTATGTGCTTTGTGGTATGAAACATTGGTATGAAACATTGTTAAGTGTGAGACATTGTTATGGTTTTCGGAATTCTATATGTTGAGATCAAGGATGATATATTATGTGTGATGTTATATCTCCGTATCTTATATCTACACATGGGTATGACTTCTTGCATCCTATCTCAACTTCATATGTGTCAATGTTTTTTGTTAGAGCTCATGTTGGATATCTCTTGTGTTGAGGCACCATACTCCTATGTGTTGTGTATTTGTATTCAAATGCAAACTACTTATATGCACACATGTAGGGGGAGTGCCTCTATGTTTTGCCATCATGCTTGTCTCTATAGTGATTCCTTTGCAAATCCGTATATTGTCATCAAACACCAAAAAGGGGGAGATTGAAAGAACATCTCTCACATTATGATTTTGTATGTTTGATGTCAATATATGTGATACACTAATGTTTAATTAAGTGGTACAGGGATTACATAGTTTCATATTTGCGTGTGTTGGATTTGGTCGATCTGTCAAAAGGCAACGAGAAAAGTTTGGCTGGGCCGGATAATCGGGCCGGATATTGTTGAAATATCCGGCCCCCGATTTTGGCTAAGTCGTCGAGGAAAAACAGCTCGGTATGGGGGCCGGACATTTGCCCGGATATTGTCCCGGTATTGTACCGGGGCCGGAATATCCGGGCCGGATATTTTGGAAATATCCGGCCCCCCAATTTTGGCTAAGGATTCGGAAGAAATGTGGCTCGGCATAGGGCCGGATATTTGGCCGGACAATGTCACGGTTTTGTACCTAGGGCCGGATTATCCGGTGGGGGCGGATTATCCGGCCCCTACTTGGACCGGATTATCCGGCCCCGGAAGCAGACAACGGCTCTATTTTGGGAGGGGGTATAAATACCCCCTTCTTCTACCTTGGTTGCTTGCTCAATCATTACACAAGAATTCCGCCAAACCACCTCCATTAGAGCCACCTCAAGAAAGTCAAGATTTGCAAGATCTCCTTCCTCCCCAACCAAAGCTCTTGATCTTTGGGGATTCGAAGGAGAAGCCACCGATCTACATCCTCACCGAAGCGTTCTTCATTTCCCCCTCACTTGTTCGAGGGATCTCATGCTAGTGTTCCTATTTGGTTCCCTAGTTGATTTGTTGATGATGTGTTGTTGTTGATTGTTGTATTGTTACAGATTTGGGAGCCTCCAATTCAGTTGTGGATGTGTGCCCCAAGAACCTTGTAAAGGCCCGGTTTCCGCCTCGAGGAAATCCCTTAGTGGAAGTGGGCTAGGCCTTCGTGGCGTTGCTCACGGGAGATCCGAGTGAAGCCTTCGTGGCTGTTGGTTTGGCTTGCGTAGCAACCACACTCCTCCAAACGTAGAGTACCTTCTTGCAAAGGAAGGGAACTACGGGAATCATCTCCGTGTCAACGCGTGCTACACTCTCGGTTACCTCTATCCCACTCTATCTCCTATATATTGCGTAGCTATATCTTGCTTAGTTGATAACCTTGTCATATAGGTGAATTCACTTAGTTGCATATCTAGAGAATTTACCTTTGTGTCAAACCTAAATTGAAAAAGAACTAAAAATTGGTTAGCACCTATTCCCCCCCCCTCTAGGTGCGGCATACGATCCTTTCAATGTTGCCGGCTCACCTTCAGTTCCAAATGCAGGTAAGACATAGCCGACCGCCACCTTAACAGACATGTTCCTGAACACCACAAAGAGATCACAAGGTGTTTGCTCCTTGATTCCATCCACGGGGTCGCCAGGACCGCCATCTATCATCCGTGTAGTAGGGGCCTCCGAGTCGGCCACGCTGCTGTCTCGTCGCTGAGATATGCCAGCGGTATTATCCGGCTGGCGCCTGTCCTTTTAGTTCATTTATCTCCCGTTCGTCGCTGCTGAATCTCCCGATGCTCGCTGGTCAAGTTGGCGTTGGAACTCGGCCATCCTGTCATTCCGCACCTCCAGCTCGCGTTTTTAGCTCTCGCTCGGCTTCTATAAGTCTCCGCGTCGGCCGGAAACCCAAGCGACCACGGAACACTAGGGCCAAAGCCTCTTGTTCGTCCTCCCTTCTCGGGATTACCGAGGACAAGCGTCGGCAGAGTCTTTCTCTCTATCGGGAGCAAACTTTAGTTTTCCCGCCTTTATTTCTGCCGTCACTTTAATCCATTCTTCCCCGGGTACCCTAACCCTGCTGTCGGCTTCAACAATGTTCATCTGTCTTCATATCATACTCACAGCCATGCGCGAGGAACCAATTCCGAGCCCTAATGTCCCATCCTTCTCGCTCCGGTTCTTGAGTGATCCCATTCAGCTTCATCTCGGCCTCTTGTGCATCCCACTTAGGCATGGCTACTTCGTAGCCCCCTCGCCCCGTATGATGGTGATATTTCTTTTCGCTTGCATTCTTCTTGTTTTTCTTTGACAGGTTCACAGCCTCCTCTGATTCTTTGTACTTCACAAATTCTTCCCAGTTATGCTCCTGCTTCGCTAGGTAGTTTTCGAATACTGGAGGCTTCTTCTCGGCCTTATAAGCTTTCCATAACCGGTTCTTGTACGCTCGGAAAAGTTCCCCCATCTTCTTAAGAGCCCATTTCTTCACTAGCGCCCTCTCGCTTGGCATTCTCGAGTCCGATCCCAAATTTGGCAAAGTGAAATGTGACATGAGGTCGTCAAAAGGGTGTTCTTGTACCTATCGGCAACCTGATCTTCGGACACATTCTTGGTCTTGTTCCATTCTCTAACAGGTGATCGGGATATGATCTCTAACCACAACTCCGCACCGATTCTTAAATGTCACTCCGACACTCGCGGGTGCCACAGGTTGGCCTTCCGGTGATATAGCTTCAATGTTGAAGTGGTCTCTTTTGCCCAGCTCTCCTTTGCCGGGCCTCGTTTCTCCAACTTATCTTCGGAGGCCTAAGAGAATAAAAATCAGTTAATTTATATACATATGTACATATAGAATTCCATTAATGCCTCAACTGATCGTATACCTCGTCATGACCGGTGCCGTCGTCTTCTCCATCACCGGAGCCGCCGGCTTCTCCATGATCACCGGAGCCGCCGGCTTCTCCATCACCATCGCAGATTAAGTTCGCGAAAATGTCTTCCTGTTCCAAGTCCCGTTCGAATGGATCCATTGTTTCTGCAAAAGAATTAAATCGATAAGTATATGTTCTAACCCTAACCCTAATCAAACACAAACCAAACCCTAACCCTAATCAAACACAAACCAAACCCTAACCCTAATCGGCGACACGTGTTTGCGAGAGGGAGAGGGTGTCGGCGACGCGTGTTTGCGAGAGGGAGAGGGTGTTGGCGATGCGCGTTTGCGAGAGGGAGAGTGTGTCGGCGACGCGTGTTTGCGAGAGAGAGAGGGTGTCGGTGGACGCGTGTTTGCGAGAGAGAGGGCCTTTTATCACGGGTCGTGCCACCACCCGCGACACCCGGAGGCCAACACTTAGCCGGTGGATCAGGCCTGCAGCACCGTTTTTGTTTTTCTGTTTTTTTCTGTTTTTTTTAATAAAAACTATTATTTCAATAACTTTTAAATGGTAACTCAAAAAGAAAATTTTTATATATGAAAATTGATCAGAAAAATCCAATGAACATGAATATGACATCCATATAACTATTTGCATCTCGCATCATATAAAACGGATAGTCGTGTATGTTTCACCCCTGTGCACCGCCGCCGTGCCACTCGTGTCGCGTCCCCGTGCCACGTGTCGCCACCGCTTCCACGTGCCTCGCCCGCCGACGCCGGCGTGCGACGTGTTGCCACCGCCGACACGTGCCTCGCCCCGCCGACGCCGGCGTGCGACGTGTAGCCACCGCCGACACGTGCCATGCCCCGCGTGCGCTATATAGAGCGACGAGTGCGGGCGCAACCACACGTCGCCACCGCCTCCGCTCATTCATCTCCGGGATGCCTCCACGTCGTCGAGGGGCGTCCGGTTTCCGTGGCGTTCGAGTGCGTCCGAGCGGTAGGTTCACCGCCGAGATACGCGCAGGTGGCTTCCGCCTCACCCTCGGCACGTACAACACGCCGGAGGAGGCGGCGCGCGCTTACGACGCGGTTGCGTGGCGCTTTCGGCGGCCAGGGCACGACATGAACTTCCCGGATGTTGAATCGCTAGAGGAGGCGGAGTTCCTCGCGCCACCGCCGTGCCTCGTCACCGACGAGGACCGTCGCCGGCATCGCCAGGTGCGGCGCAGGATCGCCATCGCCGAGCGCGACGAGCGGTTGATGCGCCGGTGGAGGGCGCACTCCCCGACGCGTTCTTTGCTAACCTTAGGGCACAACGCAGGTCCAACGAGCGCCACCGTCGGGCCGTCGCCGCCTTCGAGCTCGAGAACCCGAATACAACTTGGACCGAAAACGACCCTCGGTGGGATGACATTTGGACGGAGACAACCTCCGACGACGAGTAGAGACTAGACTAGTAATTTATCTATTTTATTGTAATTTCAATAAAGTCGTTTTCGGTTGTTTTTGTTCAATAAAGTGGTTGACACGAAATTTATTACGATTGAACTGAAATTAAAGTACAGAGCTCAAACCGGGACAAAAGACTGGGGGAGGCTTATCTAGGAGGGCCTTATCTGGGGGGATGATGTGCGGGTAACCTTTTGTCACGGTTGGTGGCTGCAACCGGGACTAAAGCTGTCGGCAGGATAAGGATGTGTCGGTAACCTTTTGTCACGGTTGGTGGTTGCAACCGGGACTAAAGCTGTCGGCAGGATAAGGAAGCGTGGGTGGACGCACTGCTCGATGAGATAAAGCATGTAGCACACGACGCCCTGTCGAAGGAACAAGACAAAGTAGAAGCGGTGCCGTGCCTATAAAAGGAGCATCAATACGCCTTGCCAAGCAGATCAACAAGCCAAGCACAGAAAAATCCCATGGATGAAGGAAAGGGTTGGGAAATCTCCCGTGGCGCAGCTTCTCGAAGATGTCGTTGGTGCACACGCCCTACGGCATCTTCGGAAGCTGCTCCTCGGAAAAATTTCCCTGCAAGCCCGTGAAAAATTTCCCTCTAACAGTGTTGGGGAAAGGGTTCTCATTATTACATAAATGTAGAGATTGTCTTGGGAACTATATATGAAGAATACATTATTACATCGCCATCTAGTGTTGTGATCTTCTACGCCGTAGCCATGGAGAATCTTCATCATTTAGTAAAATGCTTGGGTCAATTTTCACCGTGAAGGGCGGAATTTCTTTAAACTTATTATAATCTTCTGACATGTCTGTCTTCTCATCCACTCCCACGATGTTTCTTTTCCCCGAAAGAACTATGTGGCGCTTTG
This sequence comes from Lolium rigidum, assembly GCF_022539505.1. NCBI lineage: Eukaryota > Viridiplantae > Streptophyta > Magnoliopsida > Poales > Poaceae > Lolium > Lolium rigidum. The sequence goes on along the minus strand of NC_061508.1, from coordinate 113,987,308 downwards.
GCTCCTCGGTTGATGTATTCTTTTGTTGATTTCTTTTTCTTGATTTGCTAGACATGTCCTTCACGTAGAAAACTTGAGCCACCTCGCTGGCTAGGACAAATGGCTCGTCCAGTACGCAAGATTGTTGGGATCCACTCGTTATCATACCGTACTTATCGTCAATATGTATACCGCTGAGCTTCACCCATTTGCACCGAAACAAAGGGACCTTAAAAGTGGGACCATAGTCAAGTTCCCATATCTCCTCTATGTATCCATAATATGTGGTGGTCCGCCCATTCTCGTCTTTTGCATCGAAGCGGACACCGCTGTTTTGGTTGGTGCTCTTTTTATCTTGGTCGATCGTGTAAAATGTATTCCCATTTATCTCGTACCCTTGGAATGTACATATGTTTGAAGATGGTAACCTCGGCCAACAAGAACAGCTGGTCCACAATGAGATGGGTCATTAATGAGATGTCTTTGCAACCAACTGCCGAAGGTATTCATGTGTTGACGTGTAATCAAGGACTCGGGCTGGCCCGGGTTTATTTCTCGTAAAGCATTCTTATGTTTCTCGATGTACGGAGCCACCAAGATGGAATTGTATAGAAGCGTGTAGTGTGCTTGATTGAAAGAAATCTTGTCCCCGCACACCATTGATTTTCTTCCTAGTGTGCCTTTTCCAGTCAGCCTCCCCTCATACCGAGATTCAGGAACACCAATCGGCTTAAGTTCAGGAAGAAAGTCAACACAAAACTCAATGGCCTCCTCAGTTCCGTAGCCCTTTGAGATACTTCCTTCCGGCCTAGCTCGGTTATGAACATATTTCTTTAAGACTCCCATGAACCTCTCGAAGGGGAACATATTGTGTAGAAATACAGGACCGAGAATTCTAATCTCTTCAACTAGGTGAACGAGGAGGTGCGTCATAATATTGAAGAAGGATGGTGGGAACAACAACTCGAAGGCGACAAGACATTCGACCACATCTTCCTGTAATCCCGACAAAGTTTCGGATCCATTACCTTCCGAGAAATTGCGTTGAGGAATGCACATATCTTCACAATGGCTAGTCGAACATTTTCTGGTAGAAGTCCCCTCAATGCAACCGGAAGCAATTGTGTCATAAGCACGTGACGGTCATGGGACTTTAGGTTTTGGAATTTTTTCTCCTTCATATTTACTATCCCCTTTATATTCGACGAGAAACCAGACGGAACCTTGATGCTGAATAGGGCTTCAAAAAAGATCTCCTTCTCTTGTTTGGTAAGAGCGTAGGTGGCAGGCCCTACAAGCTGCCCTGGATGTTTGCCGTTTCGTCCTTTATGAAGTTCCTGGTCCTCCCGTGCTTCGGTGTATCTTTTATCTTTCCATACACGCCCGGAAAACCTAGAATATTCACACAAAGATTCTTGGTCAGGTGCATCACGTCGATTGCGGAGCGGACTTCCGAGAATTTCCGAGTATTCTAGCTCCCAAAAAATAGATTTCTTCTTCCACATGGGCGCGTGTCCGTCAGCGTCTTTCGGAACAGGTCGACTGCCTGGACCCTTTCCAAAGATAACATTTAAATCCTTGACCATGTCAAATATATCAGCACCACTACGGGGGACAGGCTTCGGACGGCGGTCTGCCTCGCCATCGGAATGCTTTCCTTTTTTCCTTAAGGGATGCTTGCGCGGAAGGTAACGACGATTGAACGGGTACACAACTTTTCTGCTTTTTCCCAAATATTTACTTTCAGTCTCATCTAAACGGTGTGTGCATGCATTGTATCCTTTGTTCGTACTGTCCCGAAATGTTGCTGAGAGCAGGCCAATCATTGATGGTTACGAATAGCAACCCTCGTAGGTCAAATTCTTGCTCGGTGTGCTCATCCCACACACGTACACCTGGTTTGGCCCACAACTCCAAAAGTTCATCGACTAATGGCCTTAGGTACACATCAATGTCGTTGCCCGGTTGCTTTGGGCCTTGGATAAGCACCGGCATCATAATGAACTTCCGCTTCATGCACAACCAAGGAGGAAGGTTGTAGATACATAGAGTCACGGGCCAGGTGCTTGTGACTGCAGCTCTGCTCCCCAAAAGGATTCATGCCATCCGTACTTAGACCAAAGTATAAGTTCCTTGCCTCACCTGCAAAATCCGGGAACTCTCTCCCGATGTTTCTCCACTCGCCGACCATCGGCGGGGTGCCTCAACATCGCGTCTTTCTTACGTTCTTCCATGTGCCATCGCAACAACTCGGGCATGCTCTTTGTTTCGAACAAACGTTTCAACCGTGGTATTATTGGAGCATACCACATCACCTTCGCAGGAACCCTCTTCCTGGGTGGCTCGCCCTCAACATCACCGGGGTCATCTTTTCGATCTTATACCGCAATGCACCACATATCGGACATTTATTCAAATTCTCGTACTTCTCACCGCGGTAGAGGATACGGTCATTAATGCATGCATGTATCTTACGCACATCTAATCCTAGAGGGCAGACAAGCTTCTTTGCTTCATATGTATCGACGGGCAATTCATTATTTCTTGGAAACGGCTTCTTTAATATTATCATCAATTTCTCAAATCCCGAGTCAGTCACACCGACCTCTGCCTTCCATTTCAGCAATTCCAATATGCTACCTAGCTTTCTATGCCCATCTTCACAACCTGGGTACAACAATTTGTGGTGGTCCTCTAACATCTTGTCGAACTGCAACCTCTCCTTATCCGTGCCACGCGTCTCTTCTTGCATCGGAAATGGCCCGACGAAGATCATCATCAACGGGATCATCTGATGCCTTTTCTTCACCTCCTTCTTCTTCATTGTCGTCCATTGCGGTATCAAAGCATTCGGAGAACATAGATCGGTACTTGGTCATCATTATCTTCTTCCTCATCGCCGTCTTCCATGATAACCCCTTCTTCTCCGTGCTTGGTCCAAACATTATAAGCTGGACATGAATCCAAACCGAAGCAGGTGGCTCTTAATGTCTCTTGAGCAAGAGTAATCCTTCTCGTTCTTACATTTTAGACATGGACAGCACATAAAACCTTGCTTCGACTTGTTGGCCTCGGCCACAAGCAGGAAAGAATTCACGCCCTCTCTGAAAGCGGGGGCACATCGGTTACCGTACATCCATGGATGACTCATCTGCATCATAAGTATAATTATATATATATATGTATCAGATGCAATCACCTTGCTAAAATTAGTATTGTACGGACTATGCATATATATATAGTCGAGAAAATAGTTGCTAACCTTTTAGGATCAAAAAAAGGAGAAATCTTATCAAATAAAACCAAGTGGCATCCCTCTCACAAGCATTCCATCAAACACCTCTTGTGCACATGTAGAAAAAATGAGCTAGCATACACCTCCACCTTCACCACCAAGGAAATAATTAGGTGGGGTGGGCTGGCAGCTTCTATATATATAGGCATGGCCCTTTTGTCGCGGGCCGTATTACGACCCGCGACAAAAGGGGTGCCGACAGGATGCGCCAGCCCTCAGACTCCTTTTGTCGCGGGTCGTAATACGGCCCGCGCCAAAAGGGCGCGACAAAAGGACCTGCCCGCTGCACATGGTTTCGGGGCGACGTGGCCAGGCCATTTGTCGCGGGTGCATGCGCGCCCGCGACAAAAGGCTCCCACGGAAGCCCTGTTTTCCACTAGTGGAGGGAGCAGAGGATGAGACCGACAGGTTGAATTAATTTCCCACAGGCCACCTACGCTGGTCATCTCCCAGTGCTTCTTCATTTCCATGCCCAAACAGCTAGTAGATAGTATCATGTCGACGGACGCCGTGCTCCTCCTCCCACGTTCAAGGGCTCAAGCTTCTCTGGCCGCCGTTCTCCTTCGACTGCCGTGTTTCTCCGAGCAAGTTCAAAGGCCGTCGTGCTCCTCCATGCGAGCTCTATGGCAGCGAGCTCCTCCGGCTGTCATGCTCCCCTGCACTCAACGAGCTACTCCGGGTGCCGTGCTCCTTCGCCCGACCTCCAAAGCAACAAACACCTCCACCGCCATGTTCCTCTTCCTCCGCGTGAGTTCTCCAGCTGCAGTGCACCTCTACCAAACTCCAAGACAGAGAGCTCCTCTAACACCGTATGTTCAGTATCATTTACTGAACATTTATTGGTAGCAGGGCCATTTGCAGTTGGGCGGCGGCGTCCATCTCCGCTCTCGGTAGCAACAACAAGTTCCTCCGCAGCAATAACAAGTTCCTCCTCCTCGCTCTGTATCTACGCCATTCAGAAAAATGTGTTTTAAAACTTATCATTTTGATTATCCCCGCCATTGATTAATTATCTCTGACAATTGGCTACGGATCTTTTCATATATTAAAAATAATGCTCCAAAATTATTGTTCTGACAAGGAACCATTAGTACAAAATTATTGTTATAAAACGGAAACCATTGGTATAAAATTTCAGTATGGATAAGCACCAGATGTAGTACAAAATGTTTAACTTGGATTAGTACAAATCACACTTTTGACTATCTACTCCACTAATAAAAGATGTTCCTTTTTTTCTTTCTATATGGACAACTGATACAAAAATTGTGTCTAAAACTTGGTTTTATAATTTGATCATTTATACTACCTCCACCATTAATCAGTAAAATCAAAGTTTATAATATCTCCGCCGTTGATTATTTCTAACAGCTGCATATGGATCTTTCCATATATTAAAATTACTGTTATAACAATGATCCATTAGTACAAATTGTCACGCTGCTAAATATATGTGTCTGTGAAAAACAGTACGCAAAGCAACTGCATTTAGAATTAAATCATACTAGCTACTACTAGTAGTAGCTTAATCCCTCATTTGGTAATGACGACCATAATTAGTCACATGCAGTCCAATATGCCTTTACTAGTTGGAGACGTACGCCAATTAAATATTTTCAAAACTTTGTGTTTCACAATTAATCATCTTGACTATCTGCACAATTGATTAATAACACAAAATAGTAGTACTACTAGTTATAACAATTAAATATGGCTATCAATGGATCTTTCCATATATTAAAATAATAATGTTTCAAAATTATTGCTATAACACAAACATAATCAGTAAAAATGTCTAATTTTTTATTTGTGTAAAATCACACTTTTTATATTTTAACATTTTATTATGTTCTTAATATTCTAAGACGTAAAAGTTAATCTTCAAAATTCAATTTTTGATGCCAATAGAGTAATTAGACACGGGAAAGATCAAGATAACGTCGTCCCAAATTTATTAGCAATGCATTTACTCGGGGTGTTTGAAAATCCATGTGCCAGAGCTTTAATTCGCCAGTACGACTCCGTAGTCCGTACCTGCTGCTAGCTGTTGCATCTGTCAGCACATAAAGACCCTGACCCACCAAACGTGTATTCATATTTGTATGCAAAATGTATCCCACGTGTATATATAACGTATTGATTGCTTGCTATATTAGCAACAGATCATAAATCATGAATTAGTGGACTAGATATGATCCTCGCGCGTTGCCAGGTCCCAAATGTGCGGGTCCCCATTAAAATAAATAAATAAAGCCTCCATTTTTTTTTGAACAGGGAAGGTCCCGAAGGACACAGGTGCTTCGTTAATTCAGAGCGGTGGGATACATATTACAAAGAGAATCTCTTGAAAAGTTGAAAATACAACCTAATCCTCGAACTTCTGCAGACAGGACCCTAAAACAGAAATTGAAAGAGCAATCAGGTCCTCCACCGTCGATCTCGCGTTGAAGCTTCGAGTCGTGGCCACCATCTCCGTCACCGGGGACTACACCACTTGGGACGGAGCGGCCGAGGAACACCACGCCATAGAAGCTGAAGAACCTCCTCTTTGGCACACCGGCCGGGAGGTTGAAGATGAGTTGACGCCGGCCAAGGATCCGGATATTAGCCGCATACGCCAGAGCTCGGAGCAGCCGCCATTCGGCTATAAAAGTCGACAGCTGAACGGCAGGAGTCTGTTGAAGTGCCGCCGAGGATGTGCTCCCGATTTGAGTAGCAGAACTTCCCCGTTGAAGACCAGATCGACGCAAGCAGAGAAAGAAGCTGCACCCCTCTATTCCTCCATCACCATGATGGTTGAAGAAGACAGAGGCAGCCCCAGAGCCAGCACGATTTGGGCAACAACCACGAATAAAGCCTCCATTAAAATAAATAAATAAAATACGGAGCACACCGGCAACAGGCTTATCGGATTCAGGTATGCAGGCGTGCAGGCCATTGCTGAAATGTTACACTCGGAAAATGAACGAATTGTGGTGCTTGAAGCCTCATGACCTCAACTCAAGCCAAAGACAATGAGGACAATGCGTTGGGGCAGAGATTTGGTGCACATGGGTTCCTGTGATTCCTATTTTAAAAATAATTAAAAATCACATTTCTAAGTTTTAGAAAAATCTGAAAATAAATTATGATGTAGCCAGTATTGTAGTCCACAAACATGTAAATGTTCAGCAAAAAAGATTTATATCTTAAGCTACATAAAAATAACAAATGTGTGGATCTAAGTATAGTGATTTCAATCTTTAAAAAAAAATCAGACTTTGTCATTTTTGTGTAGCTCGGAAAACAAAACATTTGTAATTGAGATTTTGTAGGTTAGTGGCATACATCATCAGTTCCTTTTAGAATTTTGTTACATAATATTTTAAACACATAAAACTAATTTCGATTTTTTTAATACGTTGAGAGCACTAGTGCCCATGATCTAAATGACTTTTCACAATGTGTTTCGCTCTTTTCTTTACTACAAAGGTTAGAAACGGTGACTGTTGACGTCACGCTTCGATCAATTTAGAACCAAGATTACATCCTCCTTTTATCCCAAACTCCAACAACTAACCATGCCCACCCTTGGCCGACACAGCCCAGCCTTCCACATCAATATCCCACTAATCATATCCCATGCTCTGATGTAGTTAGTTTGTTATTCATCAATTGATTTGTTTGGTTCACCAAGCGGCACGCTCGAAAGCCAACCAAAACAAACAATAATTGATTTCTATTTTTTTTGAAAAGAGGGAGGCGCCGGATGCGCCAAATTTCATTCAACTCAAATAAAGTTACAACATGCAGTACAATACCCTGAATGAGTCATATAGTTTCTGGCTAGTCCATTGAGGATAGCCTCTCTTACACATTCCTCCGCAGCTAGATCCCCTGGTGGTCACACCCCTCGCCTAGGCCCCTCCTCCCCTTGTTCACGTTCATCTGGACCCGTCTCAGGGTTCGGCAAAGCCATCAGCTTACATACACATATGCCGGATCCATCTGAGCTGGCTAGAAAGGAAAACATGGAGAAGAAGGTGAACGAGGCCGCGAAAAAGTCCAAGGCCCGAATCCGCGAGGGTTCGCGACACGAGAAGAGCTGCAGAGCATGGAGTCGAAGGGATTCCTCAGTCCCGGGACCTGGAGGGTGATTCCGGGTGCTCCTTGCGTAGGTAGCAAGTATGTCACAAACAACAATCATTATGGCTCAGCGTAGGTTGTAAAAAAACACCTCCAACAAGCCTACGTCAGAGGCAAAGAGCGACTATATTTTGCAATACTGAAATTTCACAGTGGCAGCATCATGTATTGACCTCAACCAAAATCACATAGGAAACATCTCAACAAATAGGAAAGAGATTATAAATTTAGTAAATAATATCCTTCGGTAATTTTAAATGTTATTTTGAAATTGTATTTTATCTCCGCATCGCCGGCAGTGGCAGACCTTGGGTTGGTGAATTTTTTGAGTGGCGTCGGGGGCAGATCCGGGCGGTGTTCGCGGGAGGGCATGCGAGAAATGGCGGGAGCTAGCGGGGGAGGGAGGTTATTGACGGACGAAATGGAGGGAACCCAAATGAATATGGAGGGAAGCCGGCTCTCCATCGCCGACAGTGCTGGCCCACGTGCCTTTTCCCCTTTCGCCGGTATCCCCATGCGCACCCGAGCGCGTTGTGTTCGGCCTGGTATCGCCGGATAAATAATAAGCCCAATCGGACGAAAATTGGGATACTATATGGGCGAGTGGGAAGAACCCGTGGACTTTTTTTTAGATACTTTAAATTTTTTTTTTGTATATTTAGGTATTTCCACCTTAGTAAATTGCTTTGATTTTGCCACGCCATCTTTGCAGGTGGGTTCCACTAATTGTCATATTCACTGTCAATTCGCGATCACTATTCGATTAGTGCACACCGCTAAAAGACTAAGTTTTACTAGCAAATCATAAAGTGGTAGTTTTCGGACTATTAAGCACAAATACTATTTTTTTTTACATACACAAATGCGATAGTCTCTTTTGCTGCTGGGACATTGCTCCAAGAAGAAAAGAAACTGTCGAACTGGTCACTCACAGAACAAAACCTATCCCCAACCATAGCCTAGAGCGGGGAATTTTATTATTTGCCCTCCTTTACCTGGGTAGTCTCTTTTACTTTGACATCATTTTTTTGCCACCCTTTACTTTGATAACTTTATTATTTGCCCTTTTGAATTATTTTCTTTTCTTTTGAGCATCTAGAAAAAACTCAAGACAAAGCTGCCCCTGTTAAGAAAGGCAGCGAAGAACAGCGGTCCAGCGGTTGACCAGTTGCCGGCGCTGCTCGTCGCCGCCGCACCTCTCCAAGAACCTCTGCATCTCAAGGCCTCCATCTCCTCCTCGATTCCATGTAGCAGCCCCTCGCCCATATCTTTCTACCTCCCTCCTCCTCACCGTCCCCCACGTTGCCATCCCCGCGCGTGCGCCGCCGCCTGGAACCTCATGTCCATGCTCCAACCAGATGAGGTCACGGCAGGGCCGGCCCTAGGAGAAGCTGGAGAACGGGGCAGTCCGTCTTCGGGAAGAGTGGGCGCAGCCAAGAGCGACGAGTCGCTGCTGCATCCGGCGGCGCAAAGGGCGGATCTCGCCGGCGGGGCCTATGGGAAGAGTCGGAAGTGCTGGGGCCCGAAGGCGGCGAAGGAGAGGCTGATTGGGGCTCCGACGGCGACGAGCGAGCAACATGAGAGTAGGAGAGGGGTGGAAGCGTGGGGCACGCTCGCGCCGGCGACGTGCGGCTGCTCCTCCTCTCAGGCCAGGCGCTCTATTCGGAGAAAAGGGAACAGAGCGGTTCATGCCAGACTCGTTCAACCCAGGTCACAAGGGGGCATTTTAGTCTATTGGTGTGGGCTCAGTATGGCAGGGGCAAATAATCAACCGGCAAACTAAAGAGTGGCAAAAAATTGAAGTCAAAGTAAAGAAGGGCAAATTGTAGAGTGTTCAAGTAAAACAGGGCAAAAAGTAAAATTCCCCGCCCAGAGCAGATCCCCTTCCTCCACCCCAGGTCCATGGCCTTGCCGGCGCTGGCAACCATCCCGGATGAGATCCTGGAGGAGATCTTTCTCCGTCTTCCGACCCCGGCCGCTGTCGCCTGCGCCTCCGCCGCCTGCACCTCCTTCCGCCGCGTCATCAAAGGCCGCGCCTTTCGCCGCCGCTTCCGCTCGCTGCACCTGCCTCCCCTTGTTGGCTTCATGGATGCGGCTGGGTTCCACCCCGCCGAGGCGCCGCACCCCTCCGCCCCGCTCGCCGGCGCCCTCGCCCCCTGCGCCGCCGACTACTCCTTCGTCCCGCCCGTCGTTTCTTCTTCTTCCTACGAATCCTTCGAGCTCGACGGGGACGCAGTCCCCCGCTGGCGGCCCCGCGATGTCCGCGATGGCCGCGTCCTCCTCGATTGGATCTCCCTCCACCCTCGCGTCGTCCACATGTGGAGCTACCCAGAAGACGGCTCCCCCGAAGACGAAGACGACTCCGACATAAGCATCCTCATGAACTGCACCGAGGTGGTTGATTACCACGCCGGCGCCCGCCCCACGTGGGCCAAACGGGAGCGCTGCAACGCCGCCGACTTCCACCTTGCCGTGTGCGACCCCTTGTTCCGCCGGTACGTGTTGCTTCCCACCATACCCGAGGATCTCGCCGCCCACCCGCAAGAGCGCCTCTTCGAGTTCGAGCCCATGCTCGCTCCCACCACCGCCTCCGACGGCGAGGATGAGTCCCTCAAGGTGATATGCATAGCAAGATACCAAACCAAGCTGGCCATCTTTGTCTTCACTTCCACAACTAGGAAATGGCGCTTGGGCATATGTCCCAACTTGCCTCCTCTTGGCAACTTGTCCTGCTTCGACTGTGTGCGTGGCTGCTTCTACTGGACAGAACGTCGTGGCTGGAGCGACGGTCTGCTTGTGCTGGACACACACACTATGGCGTTTTCAGGTGTTGATCTCCTGACTGGCTACCATGTGCAGCTCAGAGATCTGCCTGACGAGGACATTGCCCGTCGGCGTCCGAGCGCTGTTGTTGTGGGCAGAGAAGGAGTCCTTGAGATGTTTTCTCTTGTTTGTCAACATGGGTCCTTTTCTCTCCACCATACATCTCTGAAAGATAATTCACATGAATGGAAGCTGGACAAGATCATACCGCTGCCTGACCTGTATCGGGACTATTCAATCTGCTCAGTTGGTGGAGCCGAGGGATTCTTGTTTTTTCGAGGCGCTCCCCAAGGCATTATTAATAATGTGGGCATTAATAATGAGAATGTGGATTGTTACTCACTGAATGTCAAGACTTATGAAATTACCAAGGTCTGTAGCAAGATGGAGCTCTTCTTCAATCGCAAACATGCCCTCCCCTACTTCAGCTTCCCACCATTATTATTGGAACCAACCATTTGATCAAGAGGTAAGATAGCTAGCTCACATTAATATAATAAGATAAGGTGCTTTTTTTTGTTGAGAAATGGATTAAATCTCTCTCCTCAGTGCTAGCTAAGCTTAATTAATTTGTTCCATGTTACCACTGGGTGTCTGCTTTGTTGGTCCTAATTGCATTGTTATGTACTTATGTAGAAAGCAATTGTTGGCATATTGATACTAACAACCTTGCCAAGCTAGCAACGGAAGGTAGTCAGTTTATGTTCTCCTATTAAACATTTGTATGTGATTAGGAAGGTTAATAACTAAAAATGATTCCATACTACTTCTTATTTGTATGTTACTTATCTGAACAGAAAATGGTACTCAGGCTTGCAACTTCATGTAGTACTACATCTTTAGTCATGCCTAGTATTTTCTTTTCATTCACTCAACTGAATGAATGATGTTCAAACCAAGAATGTTGCATAACCAATTAGTTAATATTTGAAGGCCTTGGGTTTTCATTTCATGAGGTACTTTATTTACCATGGTGTGTTTTCAAGCACATATAGTTCACATGTTACAGTCTGCTAATTTTTGTGTGCGTTGCTTCCAAAATGCAATAAGATGGCTCTGTGATACTTCGGAAGCACGAATAAGCAGCTTGTGCGCCTTTATTCTTAAGCTATTGCAGTTTGGTACATGCCTCTGTACTAACAAACTGGGATAGCAAATATTTCTATTGCATCCACAACAGTTGCTTTGAAATTCACAATAAAACATATTTATGCAGATCTTAGCTCGCTTCCTTCTGCTATCCTGTTTGGCCATAACATCTGCAGTTGGATGGAGGATGTTCAAGACGATGGTGCTGCAAATCTGCTAGCTAGATATAGTACTGGGACCTTGGTATTAGTATTGGAAATGCTGTCAGCAAGTTGATATATGTCCGCATTAAGCATATGTATGTAAGCACGATATGCTGTCAGCAAGTTGAATCTGTCCAACACTTGTATTGATGTTTCCGTTGGAAGATTAGGTAGGCCAATTGTGCTGACTTTGGTTAAGCTCTCATGTGTTCCCCCTTTTTTATCCATGCCTTCAATCTAGATGGTATATCAGTACCTGAGCACCAGCTTTTCTCTGAATGTATGAGTTCATTTCTGCTATTATGATGCTTCTGACTGAGTTCATGTGTAAATGCCCGCCATATTCTGGGTGAGATGCCATGGTTTAGTTTCTTGTGCACCGGCCATGGATGTTTTTGTTGACACGCCACCTAAGTGACAATAGATGGTTCCATAAAAACGCCACCTAAGTGCCAATAGATGGTTCCATAAAAACTGACGCATACAACCATGCAACCAGCCAGCCAGGCTCTTCATGGTGCAGAGATGCGCATCATACAAATCTGATGAATGCAAAGATAGACTTCTCATCACATTTCAGAGCATTAGGTTTCATATCAAATGTACGCAGACTTAAGTTGGGACTTGAGAGCATCAGGTTTTCTACTGCACACGAATTCCGCACCCCTTCTCTTCCATGTTCAGAGGCTGCAAACAAGAACCATAGGAGGCACTTGATCCACCAGAACACACACAAATCAGCCTGCTTTGAGTGTCCTGCTGGCCAAATGAAGTGTATTTGCTTTCTTCTGTGATTAGTACAATTTGTACTGTGAGCCTGTGAGAACATCTAAACGGGCTACTGGGCGCCGCTTGCATCCCTAGATAGCATCAGGCATTCAGGCTCCCCTGACGCGGCTATCATCTTCACGGCACATGAATGTTCAATGACTATGATAGTTCCCAAATAATCTACCTTGACGTTGTATATGCATTCAGAACATGGCATTCAGGAGAGTCAAAGTAACCATGTCATATCCTCTACAATGGCCTTGGTATACACACTCAAAGTTTCGGTATGGAAATCAAATGAAAGGTAAAAATATGAAAACCATGTCACTATAAAAATTTCAGTTTTCTATTGAAACTGCGTCAGAAGAAACAAAGCAGTACACAGATTTCCTTTCAACTATACTAATCCACGGAGGAGAAATTCAGGTCAGGCAATACACCATTTATATTCCCAGTGAGATAGCTACAGGAACTTGCAGCTGAGACCGAAAGTGGTAATCATATAAACCTCCAAGATAAATATACTTTACGCTGCTGCACGATATGGTTGATCCTAGGCAGAACCATTGTGCCCAGGAGCTAGTGGCCTTGAGCTACATAAGAGAGCAAAGGACAAGTCTTGAGCTCATTGTCCATTGCATTGGTGAAGACTAAAGATGTATTCCAGTTATTACGTAGTGATGCCCTATAAGTTGGCTGGGATATCTCACTTAACTCTAGAAAATTTCCAGATAAGGGAGGATTTCAATAATTTGCAAGTGGCTAGTACATACCACCAGGCCATAGCTTATTTTGTAAGAGCCATTACAGAAATCTAATATGTTCAGCTAACATCAACTATGTCCCACCATCTTATACAAATTAGAACCAACACTTCCGTCGGTCAAATGTTGATTGCCAAACACTACAGGATAACTAGCCAGTTACATCTAGACATTAACACAAAGTTGATTGCCAAATGCTGCTAGCCCTTTCCTCACAAAATTGACTTAAACAGATCAGGATCAAAGTTTAATGCAACGAGGTCACAATTGCTGAAAAACATCAACACGGAGTAGAGGTAGCAATTTTGTATGTGCATATTCACAAGAAAGCAAAGAAAGAACTTTGGTTCTGCATGTAACCCATTCACAAGAAAGCAAAGAAGAACTTCGGTTAACACTAACATCTTGGGTATCACTGCCGCTTAAACTCGAAACATGTGTTCTTCCACACATGATCATTTCAGGGCTCATTGTTTTTCTGGCGAAATCTCAGTAGCACAATAAGAACTGAAGGCACATGTGTCTGATAATCAAGAAGAAACATGGATAAAGTATGCGGTGTTACTTAACCAAAATTTCTCAACACCCTATAACACAGGGAATTGCACACGTAGTTGTAGCCTTGTAGGTATTGTTGGAGACAATTAACGTCATGTAGTCATGAACGGATGCATTTTCTGTGTACCAAATGTAAGCAAATACTTGGGAACACTTCGTAATGGTCGATAGCCTACTTGGCAACGGAGGGGATTGCAGAGAACTACAAAAATACTCTAGTCAGAAAACTCAAGCTAGTAACTTAGCACAGAAAGTAATATCTGATATATGAACATTTCATTTTAAAACTAGAAAGTCAAATCATAACATAGTAAACCACAAAACCTAACGATGGTATAGCTTGTTTAGATGCCATAGGTTCCATGATAACACAAACTTAAAAAGGCATAGCAAACTCGCAAGTGATAAGCGAGAACAACTCACGTAACAGATCAAATCCAATTTCAACACCTACACATACGGATCAGTTTCTTGTTCAAATTGTGGCACATCCACATTTTACATTAACATAAGCCAACAGAAGCAGTGTCACGATACAGTCACCAAACACAGAAAATAAAGATGGAGGCCTACACAAACCGATAGGAAGACCCCCTGGAACCCCTCTTAAAAAATGGATCAGTTAAATCCAAGTCAGAGGCATGGTTGAACTCGTCAACACCCCGCAGACATCGTCTAGTTGTAAATTGATAACAAGCTTCTCTTGAAACCCTCTTCTCATACTGAAGCGCCGCATGTTGGTATGCAAAAAACTCCTTATTGTAATATTTGTCTTCAACTTCAAATATAACTGATTCTAGCTCCGTAGCATTCAGTACAAAGAATCGGGCAAACTTGACTTGTGAGCAAAAGCCTTTTTTTTTGAAAGCATAAAATATATATTAGGTCAGCAGGCCGCCTCATTAAAAACCTCCTAGTCCCCTTCGGTACCCTGGGAGGAAAAGAGTGCGTCAGAAACCTGCTGCCTCAGACATCAAATGATTACATCGTTTAGGAGTTTATCTAGAATGACGCTAGGGGGCTCATCGACCCAATTACAAGAGCTACGATTTTCATAAGAATTCTGGGCTAAACCATGAGCTACTTGGTTTGCATCTCTAGGAACATGTCTGAAGGATACACAACCAATATTAGCCACCATATCAATACAGTCGGAGTAAATGGCTGCTTCAGCACTCCACCAAGCTTCACTCTCGTTGAAGGCCTCAATGATCTCAATACAGTCAGATTCGGCTACCAGTTTATTACATCCCATACGGATCGCCAGCTCAAGACCCTCTCTCATAGCCCTAGCCTCCGCCATCACAACAGAATCCACGTTTTGCAGGAATATAGAAGATGCAGCAATGAAATCTCCTTTGACATCCCGAAGTACTGCTCCAATTGATCCATCCTTCAAATCCTCATGGAAAGAGGCATCCACATTCAGTTTAACGTATGAAGCCTCAGGCCTAGTCCATTTAACAGAACCTCGAGCTTCCATAGACCTTAGCTGCATTTGCGACAATGGAAAGGATGGAGAATCTGCATTTAAACATAGGGGGTGTATTCTCCTCGTGTGTATGTTGCCGTCTCAACCACCAAAGGTACCAGCAAGTCGTGATCACCACCTCTTTAAGGCTAACTGAATTAAAACCCTGTAAGTTACTATCAGGGATGCGCAAAATATATTCCAAAATTGCTGAACCCGATCTATCAGTTTGCATAGCGTCATCGATCACATGTTGTAGCTCCATAATATCCCACAGATGTTTAGCAGCCGGGCATTGGAACAGCAAATGGCGCACATCTTCAGCATCAAGTTGACAAATCGGACATTCACTACCCACCCCAATGTGCCGGTTGGCAAGTATACACTTTAAAGGGATAATTCCATGCAACGCCCGCCACGCGAAGATTTTAATTTTTCCGGGGAGCTTCAGTTTCCACAGAGTCTGCCAGACTGGGTTTTGTGCCGAGGTCCCCGGCAATGCCAATTGTTGCGCCCTTGAACCAAATTGATGATTCCACTGAAGGTAGTACGCCGATCTCACCGTAAATCTCCGATGTGAATTCGGATGCCAAGCGATGAAATCGTCAAAACCATTTGTATTTAGTGGGATTTGTAGGATCCTCCCCACATCGACCTCATTGAAAAGCTCGTTCAGAGTCTGAACAATAATCAGTCAACGGACTAATAAGATCACTAACCCTTGTGTAGACAGCCCATGCCCTTGGCGAAACAATTTTCCTGTCCGGGCTCGAAGGAATCCACGAGTCAGTCCAAATATTGATCAAGTTCCCTTTACCAACCCGCCATATATAACCGCTTTTAAATGTTGGAAGCCCAGATAATATGCTCCTCCAAGTAAAAGAGGCACCAGCCTTTGGTCCTGCCTTTAGAATGTCACCGTCCGGGTAATACTTTGCTCTCAGAACCCTAGCACACAAAGATTCCGGGTCCAAGATCAGCCTCCAAATTTGTTTAGCAAGCATAGCAAGGTTAAAAGATTGAAAATCTCGAAAACCCATGCCTCCCTCCTTCTTTGGATAACAAAGTTTTCACCAGGCGAACCAATGCATATGTCGCCCATTCTCATCGTCTCCCCACCAGAATTGAGCAATGACATCCATCATCCGTTTGCAGGCCCCTTTTGGAATTTGAAACACAGACATCGCATAAACCGGGATAGCCTGGGCAAGCGCCTTCAATAATATTTCTTTTCCTCCAATGGACAACAATTTCTGTTTCCATCCATTTATCCTCTGAATTATCCTTTCCACAAAATGTTAGAAACATTCACTTTTATCAGCCCCCACAAGAGCCGGGAGGCCAAGGTACTTGTCAGAGATGGCCTCAGTGTTGATATGTAGTGTTTCACACATCTCTGCCCTTACCAGAACATTCGTATTAGGAGAGAAAAAAATACTTGACTTAGCCACACTCACTAATTGTCCAGAATTAGCACAATAGGTATCCAGAACTTGTTGCAAGGAAGTTGCATTAGTCATATCAGCTTTCATGAGGATAAGGAAATCATCAGCAAATAGTAGATGTGAAACTGACGTGCATTCCTACACACCCTCACCCCATCGATGCCACCAACTTCTTCTTCATACAACAGGAGGCTAGATAATCCTTCTGCACACAAAAGGAATAAATAGGGGGAGAGGGGATCTCCCTGCCTAAGCCCTCTAGTGGGAGCAAACATCTCCGTTTGTTCATAATTGAACCTAACTTGATATTTCACCGAAGTAACACAAGCCATCATCAATCCAATCCACCTTTCAGCAAAACCCAACCTTCTCATCATATTTCCCAGAAAAATCCATTCAACTCTATCATAAGCTTTATGCATATCTAGCTTCACAGCACAAGTTCAATTAGAGCCACCTCTTTTATTCTTTATAGCATGTACACACTCATAGGCTACCAAGACATTATCTGTAATTAGACGCCCTGGTACAAAGGCACTCTGCATTGGAGATATCACTTCTGGGAGGATCCCCTTCAGTCTACAAGCCAACATCTTAGAAATAATTTTGTAGATAACATTACAGTGGCTAATGGGGCGAAATTGAGTAATATTTTCTGGGTCATAAACCTTTGGGATAAGAACCACAGTTGTATCATTCCAGCCCTCCGGAATAATGCTAGAATTCAGAGCTTGTAGTACCTCTTGGGTTATTTCCGCGCCACAAATATCCCAAAACTTTTTATAGAAAACCGCATGGAGACCATCTGGCCCTAGGGCTTTAAGATCACCAATACTGAATGCAGCCTTTTTAACGTCATCAGCATCAAACGGTGCCAGCAACAAGTTGTTCATAGCATCATCTACTCGAGGAATAATTTTCTCCATCATTGCAGGATCAACTACCTGAACCTCAAACGAAAACAGGTTAGAAAATAATTGAGCACTAGTGGTTTCAATTGGTCATTACCTTCAACCCATAAACCATTTGCATCCTTCAGTTTAGTAATGGTATTCTTTTTTCTTCTAGCTGAAGCAAAATTATGAAAAAAGGAAGTATTTCTGTCACCCTGTTGGAACCAGTTTGCCCTGGAGCGTTGAGCCCAGTAGATTTCATCTTGTTCAAGCAGTAGTTCAATCAGGTTCACCATCTCTTTGGCCTTCGAATCATTCTCATCTGTCATGGATCCATTCATTGATTTCTCTAGCTCCCGCTGAGCCTTGCGCAGCCAGCGCTCCGGCTTCCGCAGTATTTGGTTATCCCATGCATGTATGGCCGAGTGCATACGGCCTAAGCGGCCCAACATGCCACCGTCATTGATCAACGAAGCTGTATCCCAAGCATTGCGAGCCTCCTGTCTAAACTCATTCTCCTTAAGCCATCTGGCTTCAAACCGACGCGGACCATTTCTAGGAGGCGCTGGAGTGACCTGGAAATTTGTATCAAGGAGAATTGGTCTATGATCCGATCGCACAAAACCCAAATGCTGAAGGGTAGCCCCAGGATGCATCATCGCCCATGCTCCATCAGCCACCGCCCGATCTAATCGTTCACGAATTCTTCCTCTTCTCCACGTGAGCTGGTCACCCGAGAAGCCTAGGTCCTCCAAGCTGCAGTCCGATAAGCAGTCACGAAAGGCTTGCATACAATTCTGGGGACGTGGGTTGCCCCCTTCTTTTTCATGTGTGTACAACAATTCATTAAAATCACCGAGAACCACCCAGGATAGGGATGAATTAGCCCTTAATTCCCTTATTTTATTCCAGGTTCTATATTTGTGCTCCCACCGTGATTCTCCATAAATACCGGTTAAACGCCAAATTTTGTCTAGCCTCTCAATAATCCGCACATCAATATACATAGGATCAGAGAAAATCAATTCCACTTTATCTTTCTTATAGAACATAATCAGCCCTTCACTTCTGCCGTTGCTTGGATAACAAATTTTAGAGTCCATCTGTAATCTTCTCTTCAAACATTCTACCGGGTACTCCTCGAGATGTGTCTCTAACAGAAATAACACATCCGGGAAACATTGCTTATGGAGGTCCACAAGCGAGCGGACTGTCGGGTCGTTGCCAAGACCCTAACAGTTCAGACTTAATATTTTCATTGCGACCGGACGGGATCCTCCAGGGAACCCCGCCGATCCTAAGGAAGGGGAGATAGCTCCATCCTTCTTCTACCGTTTATTCCGGTCATTTTCAGTCTTACCATTCTCATCAGCAATCTCTGGATTAGACCTACCAGACTCCCTTCCTTGATCATCTACATCCTCCATAGTCTGATGTTCCGATGCTTCTTTGGTTAGGGCTAGTTCCAAGCCTCTTTTTGCCCCAGCGTCGCTACTTGAAACTGGCTTATCCACATCCATCAGATTTGTTTTAACTGGACTTGTACCGGAATCCTTCAGGTCATCGTCTACGGACTGCGCATCTTTAGCAATATTAACTCTTGCATCCTCTACTCTTACCCTTCCATCGACATAGGCCAAAGCATTATGCCTCCATGCATTTGGAACCCCACACCCATTCATGGAACCATCCATCCCATTACCAAGGACTCGTCCCCGACCACGGCCAGAGGGATCCCGACCACGACTACCCCTGGTTCCGCCACGGTTTCCCACAGCAAATCTCCCATGCCATGTCTCAAAATCAGCTTTAAGCCAATCACCCCATTTCAGAGTATCCTCGGCATGCTCCCCAGTACCACACTCAAGGTGAGTATGACCTATAACACCACATGCACCACAAAACCTCGGCATCTTTTCATATTTGAGATGGTAGTATTCGCGTTGGCGATCTCTAGAGACGGTAAAAACCCGAGCAAGGACCCTCCTAACATCCAGCACAACTCGGACTCTGACAAAATTGCCCAAACCACTAACATCAGTATCCACTTTCAAAACCCGCCCAACCTTCTTCTCCGTCAGATTTTTAATTAGCACTTCATTCCTGTATCCAATCGGAAGCTTATGTATTTGTACCCAGGTTGCAAAGAAATTTAGATCGACGGATTCTGGTGGTGCAAAACCATCATACTTCTGGATACAAACAATGTTCTGCCTAAAGAGCCATGGTCCTCCTTGTTCAACTTTCAACCAGTCCCCTAAACAGAAGCACTGTATCGAGAACAGATTACATTCAATGTGGTTGATTGCAACATCTTTCGCCAGACTCCATGCATTCTTCACGTGCAGTTCAAAGGTATGAGGGCTGAAGTGATTTGTTGTATGCACCTTCGCTAGGGCCATCCACTTGATCTCCTTCGGAGCAGATTCCTCCTCTTCAAACAACAGATCATCAAATTCCTCATCCTCGATCCCAAGCCGCCATAGAAGATCATTGATGGCTTCAGGTTTCTTACTCCCAGACCCACTTACCTGGCCCGTCGAACTAGTCGCTGGGCTGGCCATGGCGACAGACGGAGAACATAAAAACACCGCTGACAAACCCCACAGGAACCCGATGTAGAGCCTCACCAGCAGGGAGGACACGCCGGGGCAGACAAGAACTCCGATCCGATCTCACACGGCGGAGGATGGTTGAACCCTAGTCGTCACAGCCGCCGCCAGAGCGTTATGACCTAGGTCCTCGCATGGGCTTGTGAGCAAAAGCCTTGATAAAGGCCACACACTATTTTCTTGAGCTTTAAAGGGATGTCAAGTCTTGGTTCCATCATATCTCGCCAGATGCTGGTAGTAGTACGTATGTACATAATTTCCTTCTCCCAGCAAAACTAAAAAGAGCATATAGACGAAAGCAGACTTGAGAACAGTAAATAAAACAGAAGGACATGCGAACAAAATGAATCATCAGTGAAAATCGTCACCTTATTGTACAGTTTCTCCAAACATGGAAAGCATCTAAGCATCTCAATAGCCTTCTTGACACTAAGTTGATTCCCCATATTGACAGCTAAAGTCTTGACAGTGCAAATCCTGGCAGCCATGCTATCAAGTAATCAAGATGCAATCCCTTCATCAATCAAGCATGAAAATCGAGGCATAGTTTCGTCAGAGTTGGTTCTGGCATAGTTTTAGGCTAAAGTTTGTTAGCTTGTAGTTGCGGTCCTAGTCGTTGCATGTAACGGATTAGGACCGAGTCTGTTGGTGCCATGATCTGCTCGTGGGATGGCGCGAGGCTTACGGATCGTGGTGATCAACCACGTTCTAAGGAACTGAATAAAAGGGAGAAAAACAGAAAAGCTGTGACACTTCACTCAGCACAAAAACCCTCATCTTGTTCATCTGAATTTGCTTCTTGATCTTGTTCTTCCAATTCTCGAGTGAGTTGCGAGAGATAATCGAGGCTACATTCATAACATAGTAAATCACAAAACTAACGGTTAACGACACAAATATCTTGTTTAAATGTCATAAGGTTCTATGATAACCCAGTCTCAAAAATGACGTAGCAAACTCACAAGTTGTCTACTTTGTCCAAAACACGAATGTGATAAGACAGCTCATGTAACAGACCGAATCCAATTTCAACACCTACACACAAATGGATTATTATTTTTCCACACTGTGACACAGCCATATTTTACATCAGCATAAGCCAACAGAAACAATGTCATGATACAACATCAAACACAGAAACTAAAAACGGAGGCCTACACTAGCTGCCAGAAAGACCCACTGGACGTCCTCCTCAGAAATGGATCAGTTAAATCCAAGTCAGAGGCATTGTTGAACTCACCAACCTCCCGGAGACATCGTCTGTCAGTTGTAAAATGATAACGAGCAGCCTTTGAAGCCCTCTTCTCATACTGAAGAGCCATCCGTTCACGTTCAAAAAACTTCTTATTGTACTGCTCGGCTTCAACTCGAAATATCATTGATTCTAGCAGTGTAGCATTCAGTACAAAGAATTTGGCAAACTCAACTTCTGAGTAATTGCCCCGGCAACCTGATGAGTAAGTGCCTTGATAACGATCCAACACTATTTTTTTCAGCTTTAAAGGGATGTCAAGAGTTGGTTCCTTAGGTAGCCAGCATGAACCAAAACGGCAGATGATTTCCTTCTTCATGAAAAACTAAAAAGAGCATATAGAGGAAAGTAGACTTGAGAAGAGTAAGTAAAACATAAGTGTAGAAGAACAGAATGAAGTATCAATGAAAAATTGTCACCTTAATGTACAATTTCTCCAAACATGGAAAGCATCTCAGCATGTCAATAATGCTATTCAAACTACGTGAACTCTCCATATTGACAGCGAAAGTCTTGACAGTCGGAATCCTGGCAGCCATGCTATCAAGATGCAATCCCTTCATCAATCAAGCATGAAAAAACAACATTAGGCCACCTATTTACAGATGCAGTTGATACGTAATTTGAGTAAATTACATAGAAATGCAGAGCTACCTGTAGAATGGTGGAGCCAAACACAAATTTGGTTTTTCCAAACCTAAAATCCGAAGCATAACCTAAGATCTCCAGCTTAGGCGCCGAGAGCACGGTTACATGCAGGGCATAGGATACATTGAGGTTGAGCAGCTTTTCCAGGGAAGGGGCGTTCTCGATTACAAGTTCATTGAGCCGATATTCCGTATCCTGAAATAGCCAGAACCTTCCAGCACGCCTGCCAATGCTCTTAAGGCTACTGGAGTTGATCCGGGCACAGGGGGTGCCATAGATGTCATGCAGCAGCAAGCACTCGAGAGTGGTGCACTGGGAAATCATGTTGTGCAATGAGCAATCGGAGATGCAGGTATTTTCAAGTGTGAGCAGCTTAAGATTTGGGAAGTGAGGTGGTTCGGAGGGGAGGGCGCAGCTTCCAAAGGTGGCGACTCGGAGGGTGCGCGCGAAGCGGAAGGCTGCGGCGCGCAGCGGCGGGGGCGGCGGCCGGTGGTAGGAGGTGTAAGACGATGTGTAATTATGGCGTAACTCAAGGTGCTGCAGATTGTAGAGGGCGGGGGACGAGAGCCAGGAGTCCACCAGGGCCTGGTCTGAGCGGGGATAGGGCCGGCGGGTCTCGTCGAGGCAGAGGCGGCGGGCAGGGCCCGGGTGGGCGGATAGGATGCTCGACACGGCGCTCTCGACAATATCGGAGCTCCCACCCGGCCCCCTGAGGGCGTTGCAGTCGAGATTGAGCGGCGCGGATGAGCTTCGCCAGAGGCGGCGCCATCGGGTGGCGAGGATCTGGGTGCGGGCGCCTTCCTTGGTGGGGAGCAGCGAGATGATGTCGCCGAGGACGGCGTCGGGGAGGTGGCTGATGCGGTCCTCGTCTTCGGGCGGCAGCGCTTGACCCCCCGGCGAATCGAGTGCCGCAGGTTTCATCTTCTTCGGAACGGGACTGGCCGGCTCAGCCGTCTCCATGGCCGCCGCCGCCGCCGCTGCCGCTTGGAAGTTGGAAGTGAGTTATTTTTAGGGGAGGGTCGCGTTGTGTGTGGAGTGTAGAATGTCTCTGGGCCGCGGCAAACTCCACAGTTTCAGGCTTTCAGCGGTGATGAAATCCAGCAAAGTAGCTATTTTCACATCAGCTTCTTTTCTCTCCTCTTTTATTTTTAAAGACCACCCCCTAACATCCAGAGATTACATGATGCTGAAAAACAGATTTACTAGCAACGAATACATCAACCAAAGAAATAGAAACACAAGAAATGAAGCACACTTGAGCATCGCTCAACCCTGCGATCCGATCGGAGAAGAGCCAAAGCTGTGAAGGAAACACGCCACCGGAGAAAACTCGCAACTTCCTCAACTCCGGGAGAGGCCAAACATTGTTGCAACGCCATGAGTTCCACCTCCAAAGAAGGTCACTGTTTTCTCGCCCTGGATCAAAGGGTGTCAAGCCGTTGGGAGGCAGAATAGCTTACCGTGGCACAACAGGATATATGCCAATCCATAACGACTTTCTTGTAACGGTTTGATGTATCGTCATGGATGGCACCAATCAATGATGGTTTGAGACTTTCCAGTCATCAACCTAGGTCAGGCCATCCAGCCCCAGCAATGGATGACACACAACCCCTCACTGTCCTCGGTGGTCGTAGACACACCGTCACAGACATAAACATTCATAGGAATCGTACTTGGTGTCACCTGACACATGTGGACGCACCCATTTTGCCTAAATAAATCCTCGGCATGCCTAATATGCAACGATATGAGTATAATTTCACTGCCAGCCTGCCATTTTTGGCACCCAAGTAGACCTATTGCCGTCGCTCGCCATTGGCTGCGCTAGAGCGGATCAAATCCAAATGCACCTCTTACAGTCTCCTGCCTTCCCTAGACGAACCACTTCTTCAGGGAAGCTATCGCAGCCTTATAGATAGAGTAATTTACTCTGTCCAAGTTCTCTGTAATTGCTAAATCTATTCTTCTTAGTATTTATCTTTTATTTTTCAGTGGCTTCCTTTAACATATGAACTTGTCAGTTGCACTTAACTACAGACATGTTCTCCTTGCTAGCCAACATCTTGTCGGCTCTATAGCAGCGCCGGCATCCAGACGCAAGAAATGCAACCGTGAAGCATCAGGCTCCCTGTCACGGTAATCTTCTTGTAGCAACTATAAGTAGTACTACCTGGTCATTTGAGGGCACATCAATGTAGTAAACCTCCGATGGTTTTCAAATAATCTCTGTAAGACCTGACAAGACCTTGACAATGAATATGCATTCAGAACAAGGAATTCAGTCAAAAGACAACGCCAACATGCCCTACCCTATACAATGGCATTCGTATAAACACTCGAACTTTTGATATGGAAACCAAATCACAAGAAAAATACGAAAACTATGCCACCATTCTAGTATCCAGAGAAAATTACAAAAAACTACCACATATCAGGCAGTCGTTTCAAAAAGCAACCACTATTCGAATTGTTTTCAAAAAACCACCACTCTACGGTTAACACGTTGCAAGGTCCACTGATTCACGTCCGAACCGATTTTAATCACGAAACTGACGAATCAGGCCCACTGTCAGGTCTACGTGGCACAGCATAGACGGTGCGCATTAGCGTCCGTTAACGGCGCGGCCGGTGCCCCAACTTTCACCGTTCCGACAGGGTTGGAGGCAGTCCCCCTCGGTTGACCCTGTCTCGCTCACTCATGATAGCCATGGCGGCGGCGAATTCGTCCGGCCTGACCTCACCGGTCGGCGGCGCCGGAGCTGGAAGAGAGGGTGGCGTTGAGGGAGAGGGTGGCGACGGCGAGTTAGCCAATTTGGGGGGCCTACTCTCAGTGGTGGATTCGTCTGACCTCACCTCAGCCGCCACCGGAGCTGGAAGAGACGGTGCCGTTGATGGTGAGGGCGACGCAGGAGCTGGAAGAGAGGATGGCGTTGACGGCGAGGTTGCCGATCTGGGAGGCCAGGTCGCGGCAGACGTGGATTGCTGTGGGATCTCAAATCCGTCGACCCTGATTCTTTATTCACCGGAGAAAGCAGCCGCCACCGCCGTGGCCAAGGTTTGGAAGGAGAACCCTGCCTCCAGCAGTCGCTTTACATCCGGATTCGTCGGCGGCATCGAGTAAGTACTTTCTTTCTCACATCTTTTGTTCTTCCTCTCAGACAAAGTGTGTCCCGATTTGTGCTAGGCAAAATAGGGAATTAATTGTTCTTCCTCTTAATATTTGTAGTCTGGATGACGAAAATTGGGATGTAAGGTTCAATTTAGATGGACAGGACAATTTAGAAAGATGTTTAGGCCGATCAGACATCACATATCTGAATTTGTTAGCTATAATTGAGTTAGAGGGGTATGGAATCAATGACTGCATGTATTTTGTGAAAGAAAAGGACACAAGGGTTGCTGGAATGGAAGTACTGGATGGAATGAGTAAGGTGGAGCAGATGATCGAGCATCCTATCCGCCCACCCGGGCCCTGGCCGCCGCTTCTGCCTCGACGAGACCCGCCGGCCCTATCCCCGCTTAGACCAGGCCCTGGTGGACTCCTGGCTCTCGTCCCCCGCCCTCGACAGTCTGCAGCACCTTGAGCTACGCCATAATTAGTTAATTACACATCGTCTTACCCCTCCTACCACCGGCCGCCGCCCCCGCCGCTGCGCGCTGCAGCCTTCCGCTTCGCGCGCACCCTCCGAGTCGCCACCTTCGGAAGCTGCGCCCTCCCCTCCCAACCACCTCACTTCCCAAATCTTAAGCTCCTCACGCTTGAAAGTGCCAGCATCTCCTCCGATTGCTCACTTCACAACCTGATTGCCGAGTGCCCCACTCTCGAGTGCCTGCTGCTTCACGACGTCTACGGTATCCCCTGTGCCCGGATCAGCTCCCAAAGCCTCAAAAGCATCGGCGTGCGTCTTGGATGGTTCAGGGCAAGTGATGATCAGGAGCTCGAGGAACTCGTAATCGAGAACGCCCCTTCTCTGGAAAAGCTGCTCAACCTCAACTGCATACATGTAACCGTGGTCTCCGCGCCTAAACTAGAGATCCTGGGTCGTGTTTCGGATTCTAACGAAAACAAAACCAGATTGGTGTTTGGCTCCACCGTTATTCAGGTGGCTGTGCATTTCTATGTTTTTTTACATAAACTAGCACAGTGGCCCTCGCAAATGTGAGGGCATCACCTTTGATCATTCCTCCATTTTTAAGATGTTAACTAATGTTTTGATAAATGTTCGTAAAAACAATTTGATTTTGTTAGTAAGAAAGATTTTATAGTAAACAAACATTCACATCCGGTAACATATTGATCATTCGTACTGAATTTGTGAGTGTATAAATGTTACATTGATGATAATTGTTGTATGCAATGTACATACAATCAAACTTAGCTTGCGACTTCTTGAGCTAGCACATATTGTCTGTTTGATATTAGAACTATAATGTACATAGAATCATCTCGTACCCAAGTTAGTAATACTTTTTTTATCGTGGGGCTCCCGTTTTGCCTCCGGGAGCATATCCTCCTGAGGTGCATGGTTAAATCTACAAAGTTTCCCATGTTCTGGGCAAAAGAAACTCAAGGTTATTAATTGAACATATTTAAGAGTATCAATTTATTCACAGTCCAGAAAAGCTATGGTTTTTCATGAAAATTCTTTTTCATGAAAATTTACATATTTACTGAAAGCCTGAACAAAGAACCTGTGTTTCAATGCAGGCCTTTTGGGAGCAGAATTTTGACTATCAGGTGTCTTTTCAATGATTAATCCAAGATAAGTAAGCAAACTAACAACCGTGACTTTTTTCTTTGATCAACATCCAAATTTTTATTGATTTAATTCTCTTGCATTTGTGGAAAATTCAAGCATTTTCTCTCTTAATAAGATATATGTATACAAGCTTTAGCAGAATGATTTATTATTCTCTAATTTATTTCAAAGTTGGCATATTTAGTTTTATGTTTCATACTCATGTTAGGAATATTATTTACTTTGGAGATGGCCGTTTGTCTCCAGGATCATATGCTATCATTTATGTGCATACACAGTTTCACGAAAAAGAGTTCAACAAAATCCTTGAAAAGGTAAGAGATGTTTGAGGGTTCTAAATAATTGGACCGTCAAATTTGTTTTTTGCATAGCTTTTGAACAGACATATAACAAAAGATTTTTGCACAAAATGTACATATCTTCTCAGAACAACATAATTAATTATGTTTAGATCTTTTGACATTAAGAACATTATTTCTTCACCCGGAAAATTATTCACATTTTCTAGAGTATCAATTTATTCACATTTTTAGAGTATCAATTTCTGAGAAAGGAGCAAGGTTATTATATAATTGAGCTCTTTTACGGTGATTGGCATGAAACTTTGGTTCCGTCTAATTAAATTTTGGTTTCGTCTAATGTAATTTTTGGTGACAGTTGATTAAATATGTGCTAAATTTCCTATAATTTCTATAACTCTACTACAACTCTGAATGGATGTTTTCAGTTGCAAATTTTAAACCAGGCCCGCACTACTCTTTCCATAATATGACAGACCGGATTGCATGCTTTCCTTATTATGCGGGATTTATAGTCAGCTATATAACTAAATAATTAATCTCCGTGTTTTGCATTTTCAAAAACTAATTTCGGATTCCAAGGATATTAATCCACGAAAAGTTGTACCCTTTGCAAGGAAGCTATCTCAGCTTCCAATATTGTTACAATTTTCTTCCATTAATCCCAGATTCGAAGGAGAGACCCGCCGCCGCCGTCCCCTCCGTCGCGGGGATCGCCGGGACTCCATCGCCATCCCCTCGCCGTCACCTGCGTCGCGGGGTTCACAGGTTGTGGAGAGAGTGAGAGAGAAGATCAGATAGTGAGAGAGTATGAGAGATGAGGTGGAGTGATTTTGGTCTATACAATGGCAGATTTAAGATATGCACAAATATGATGAATTATTTGTTGCTTTAAGATTTGTGTAGACTAATCAGGTGCTTTGGCCATTCAAAAAGGACGTTTATCTTTTATAATGTTCGTAAATTATTTTTGAGGTTCCTGTCTGACAAATTTTGGTTCCGGTCCTGCGGTTCCGGTTCCGTCAATTTGGTTCCATCTAATTACCACCGTTAGGTCGGGGCGGATGGACGGTTATTAAAAATGCCAATCACCCTAAAACTTATATAATTAATTATGCGTATGGACCAGTTTATAGCTTCACATGTTTTTTCCTTTCCTATGTGAGATTATTTCCAAGTTATATGCTATAAAATTTGAAGAGAAAGAGTAGATATATTTGAGGTATTCTGATACAGACTCCTTCCTCAAACGCAATTGAAGAATCGTATGGTCCTGGGACTTTTTGTTTGCTAAGTGGAAGCACCATGTTCTATCTACCTAGCCGACCAGATACATGAGGATCCATCTTTTAAATGAACATGTTGGACTATGTGTTGAACCAACTTATGTTGTATCAGCCGTGTATCGTATCTGTTACGTAAATCTCACGATTATGGTTAATCTTAGCCATAAATTTAAATCTAAAAATCAAAATAATTTTGATCATAATATATAGATCCATCTTTTAAATAAACGTGGTGGACTATGTGTTAAACCAACTTATATTGTGATCTCACGATTATGGTTAATCTTAGCCATAAATTGCTTTAGTTTTTCATGCATAGCTTTGTGGAGAGCTAATTTGACTCGGTACAGACAACAAAGAAATAGAACCGGTCAAACTGAAATGTACAGTATTAAACTTCTTTAGCTAGCTAACGGATGCATGGCAACTTGCCGGCCGGACTCCTCTTTGAGTTTTTTTTTTCACGTGAGCCTTTTTTATTTATTTTGGTTCTAATAGCCACCAACTACAGGCCAGTCCATGGCGTTTGTTCCGCCCAGGAAATATTCCGTATGCACCACTTATTGCACCTATGTGTCAGGTTGTACGTGTCAATATTTTGCGTAACTTTTTATAGCTTTAAATCTTAACCGTTATTATTAAGATCTACGAATCATATAATTTTAATATATGTGGATTAATGTGGTGTCTCTACTAAACATCTGTATTTTGCTTTTAGTATATAATAGATTACATATCATCTGCGACTGCGTTTGCAAATGGCCTAATCTTGTTGTCTTTTTATGCTTGGTGAGGGATTCCATGTTGATAGCATGGCTGCCAGGATTTGCACTGCCAAGACTTTAGCTATCAATATGGGGAATCAACTTAGTGTCAAGAAGGCTATTGCGATGCTTAGATGTTTTCCATGTTTGGAGAAACTGTACATTAAGGTGACGATTTTCACTGATGATTCATTTTGTTCGCATGTCCTTCTGTTTTACTTACTGTCCTCAAGTCTACTTTCGTCTATATGCTCTTTTTAGTTTTGCTGGGAGAAGGAAATTATGTACAGATGTAGTACTATGAGCATCTGGCAAGATATGATGGAACCAAGACTTGACATCCCTTTAAAGCTCAAGAAAATAGTGTGTGACCTTTATCAAGGCTTTTCCTCACAAATTGAGTTTGCCAAATTCTTTGTACTGAATGCTACGGAGCTAGAATCAATTATATTTGAAGTTGAAGACAAATATTACAATAAGGAGTTTTTTGCATACCAACGTGCGGCGCTTCAGTGTGAGAAGAGGGTTTCAAGAGGAGCTTGTTATCAATTTACAACTAGACGATGTCTTCGGGGGGTTGACGAGTTCAACCATGCCTCTGACTTGGATTTAACTAATCCATTTCTTAAGAGGGGTTCCAGGGGGTCTTCCTGTCGGTTTGTGTAGGCCTCCATCTTTATTTTCTGTTTTTAATGATTGTATTGTGGCATTGCTTCTGTTGGCTTATGTTAATGTAAAATGTGGATGTGCCACAATTTGAACAAGAAACTCATCCGTATGTGTAGGTGTTGAAATTGGATTTGATCTGTTACGTGAGTTGTTCTCGCTTATCACTTGCGAGTTTGCTATGCCTTTTTCAAGTTTGTGTTATCATGGAACCTATGGCATCTAAACAAGCTATACCATCGTTAGGTTTGTGGTTTACTATGTTATGATTTGACTGCCTAGTTTTAAAATGAAATGTTCATATATCAGATATTACTTAGATTTTACTTTCTGTGCTAAGTTACTAGCTTGAGTTTTTTGTCTAGAGTATTTTTGTAGTTCTCTGCAATCCCCTCAGTTGCCAAGTAGGCTATCGACCATTACGAAGTGTTCCCAAGTATTTGCTTACATTTGGTACACAGAAAATGCATCCGTTCATGACTACATGACGTTAATTGTCTCCAGCAATACCTACAACTACCTGTGCAATTCCCTGTGTTATAGGGTGTTGAGAAATTTTGGTTAAGTAACACTGCATACTTTATCCATGTTTCTTCTTGATTATCAGACATGTGCCTTCAGTTCTTATTGTGCTACTGAGATTTCGCCAGAAAAACAATGATCCATGAAATGATCATGTGTGGAAGAACACATGTTTCGAGTCTAAGCGGTAGTGATACCCAAGATGTTTGTGTTAACCGAAGTTCTTCTTTGCTTTCTTGTGAATGGGTTACATGCAGAACCAAAGTTCTTTCTTTGCTTTCTTGTGAATATGCACATACAAAATTGCTATCTCTACTCCGTGTTGATGTTTTTCAGCAATTGTGACCTCGTTGCATTAAACTTTGATCCTGATCTGTTTAAGTCAATTTTGTGAGGAAAGGGCTAGCAGCATTTGGCAATCAACTTTGTGTTAATGTCTAGATGTAACTGGCTAGTTATGCTGTAGTGTTTGGCAATCAACATTTGACCGACGGAAGTGTTGTCTCTAATTTGTATAAGATGGTGGGACATAGTTGATGTTAGCTGAACATATTAGATTTCTGTAATTGCTCTTGCAAAATAAGCTATGGCCTGGTGGTGTACTAGCCACTTGCAAATTATTGAAATCCTCCCTTATCTGGAAAATTTCTAGAGTTAAGTGCGATATCCCAGCCAACTTATAGGGCATCAGTACGTGATAATTGGAATACATCTTTAGTCTTCACCAATGCAATGGACAATGAGCTCAAGACTTGTCCTTTGCTCTCTTATATGTGCACAAGAGACCCTTGAGTATAACTTCGAAAAGAACCTGTCCTGTGTAGCTCAAGGCCACTAGCTCCTGGGCACAATGGTTCTGCCTAGGATCGACCATATCGTGGAGCAGCGTAAGAGCATCTCCAGTCGCGTCCCCCAAAGAGATTTGGGGTGCGCCGGACAGAAAATGCGTTCCAGCCGCGTCCCCCAAAGCCCATTTTTATCCGGCGCGCCCCGATACGGTGTCCGGCGCCCCGAGCCCGTCCCCGTCCCACAGGGGATGCTTCGGGGACGCCGGACACACCGAAAAGCGAGGCGGGGAGTGGCGGGGCCGACCCGTCAGCGGCACAATTAATTTAAACCTAACCGTCACCTACCTCGCGACGGAAGTTATTGGCGCGCAGCGACGGTGCAGTTCCCGCAGAGGGCGCAGCGACGCGTCCCGTCGCGCCTAGCTCTGCGTGCCGGCGTTAATGAGCGCCACCGCTCATCCGCCTTCCTCCGGCCTATAAAAGGGGGCGCCTCTCATCGTCCCTCTCACACACAAACTCTAGCACCTCTCTCCCAAACCCTAGCCGCCACCATCTCTCAAAAAGACTCGACGCTATGTCTGGTAGAGGCGGAGGCCGACCTCGCGGCCGCGGCCGTGGTCGTGGGGTCGTGGTCGTGGCCGCGGCATAGCTGAACGATCACCGTCGCCTCCCGCGCCGTCGTCTTCATCGTTGGAGATGGAAACCACGTACCCAATTATGTATTAGTTTGTGGAATTTGAAATAAAAATGCCAAAAAAAGTATTTTAAATGTTTGGGGGCAGCGTTTGGGGGACGCGGCTGGGGAGCCGACGTCCCCCAAACGCGGCGCGAACAAAACACGTCCCCAAACGCTCGATCCGGCGCGGTTTGGGGGACGGTTTGGGGGACGCGACTGAAGATGCTCTAAGTATATTTATCTTGGAGGTTTATATGATTACCACTTTCGGTCTCAGCTGAAAGTTCATGTAGCTATCTCAAATGGTATTGCCTGACCTGAATTTCTCCTCCGTGGATTAGTATAGTTGAAAGGAAATATGTGTACTTCTTTGTTTCTTCTGACGCAGTTTCAATAGAAAACTGAAATTTTTATGGTGACATGTTTTTCATATTTTTACCTTTCATATTGTTTCCATACAAAAACTTTGAGTGTGTCTACCAAGGCCATTGTAGAGGATATGACATGGTTACTTTGACTCTCCTGAATGCCATGCTCTGAATGCATATTCAACGTCAAGGTAGATTATTTGGGAACCATCATAGTCATTGAACATTCATGTGCCGGGAAGATGTAACAACCCAACTTTTGTACTAATCACAGAAGAAAGCAAATACACTTCATTTGGCCAGCAGGACACTCGAAGCAGGCTGATTTGTGCGTGTTCTGGTGGATCAAGTGCCTTCTATAGTTCTATGGTTCTTGTTTGCAGCCTCTGAACATGGAAGAGAAGGGGTGCGGAATTTGTGTGCAGTAGAAACCTGATGCTCTCAAGTTCCAACTTAAATCTGCGTACATTTGATATGCAACCTAATGCTCTGAAACGTGATGAGAAGTCTATCTTTGCATGCATCAGGTTTGTATGATGCGCATCTCTGCACCATGAAGAGCCTGGCTGGCTGGTTGCCTGGTTGTATGCGTCAGTTTTTATGGAACCATCTATTGGCACTTAGTGGCGTGTCAACAAAAACATCCATGGCCGGTGCACAAGAAACTAAACCATGGCAGCTCACCCAGAATATGGCGGGCATTTACACATGAACTCAGTCAGAAGCATCATAATAGCAGAAATGAACTCATACATTCAGAGAAAAGCTGGTGCTCAGGTACTGATATACCATCTAGATTGAAGGCACGGATAAAAAAGGGGGAACACATGAGAACTTAACCAAAGTCAGCACAATTGGCCTACCTATTCTTCCAACGGAAACATCAATACAAGTCTTGGGCAGATTCAACTTGCTGACAGCATATCGTGCTTACATACATATGCTTAATGCGGATATCAACTTGCTGACAGCATTTCCAATACTAATACCAAGGTCCGAGTACTATATCTAGCTAGCAGATTTGCAGTACCATCGTCTTGAACATCCTCCATCCAACTGCAGATGTTATGGCCAAACAGGATAGCAGAAGGAAGCTTAGTGATGTGAGAGGAAGTAGAGCAGCGGTGAACTGGAGGCGAAACAGAGGCGAAAGGTGGCGTCTTCGTGAACCCCGTCGGCGCTAGGGCCTGAGGCCGGCCGCGGCCGTAGGATGTCGCCGGAGTGGACAGGGGAGTCTCTGCAGGCGGTGGAGCTCCCGGAGTCTATCCGTGGACGTCGTTGGGCGGACGTGGCGGACGAGGAGGCGGCCGAGGAGGCGGCGCGCGCGGAGGTTGCCGCGCGGTGCTCGCCGCCGGGCACTGCGACCTTCGGCGACTACCTCGTCGTTGCTCGCCGTGGTCGTCCGCGCCGCTCCACCCCTCAGCGCCGCCAGGTGGGGGGCCTGGGGCAGCGTCGTCCGCCGCCGTCGCGGGAGCCTGTGGGGCGGGCGAGCCCCGCTGCGTCGCCGCTCCGGGAGGGGCCGTCCAGGGGCGCGTCTGAGGCGGCCGTCGCGGGCCAGGGAAGGGCGCCGCAACCCTCGGGGGAGGTGGCCGTGTGCGGGGCGGAGCAGCTGGCTCCGGTGCCGCCGCCGCCGCCACCTCTGTCGGGGCTGGGGAGTCTCTCGCGTGGGGAGACGACGAGGCCCGCTCCTGGGCCGTCTGGGCCGCATGGGCCTGGGCCTGTGCTGGCCTGGAGACGCCAGGATGCGCGGTCCGTCGGGCCCGCGCGGCCCACCCCCGTGGCCAGGTGGCTCTGGATTAGGAGAGGCGCTCGAGACCTAGGTCTCGCCTGCCCCGCCCGCCCCGACCAAATCCGCCGCCACGCCGTTTCCGCCCGCTCCGTCCGCCTCCACCCTCCCCCGCCGCCGCTCTCCGCCTCGTTCCGCGATATGGTTCTCAAGCGCGCCCGGAGCCCGTCCTCGAGCAGGTCGCCGCCGCAGCACCATCGCCGGGTCCGCCAGGCTTCTCCGCGCCCTCCGCCCCCTGAGCCCTACCGGCCGCCGGCGCGGCGCTCTCCTCCACGCCGCTCTCCCCCACGCCGGACTTCCCCCCGCAGGAGGTCGCCGGCCCCTCCGTCCCCGCGCAGGCATGGGAGGGAAGAGGAGGGCAGGGACCGTGGACGCTCGTCGCACCACCTGGAGGTCCGCGCGCCTGCGCCTCGTCGTGGCTCACCGGGCCGGCGTGTCCCGTCCCCTGCAGCGACGCGCAGGGAGGCAGCCCTGCGGTCAGAGCTTGTGGAGAGTGCCCAATACCCGCCCAGGGAGCAAGACCGGGCGGCATCTTGGAGGTCGGACCGCGGCCGGTCGCCGCCTCGCCGTGATTCACGTACTGCTGCTCCGGTGCCACAACCTGCCGGGCCGCCTGCTGCAAGGAAGAAGAAGAAATCGAAGAAGAGGACCGGTGGGGGAGGCGCTGCGGGTGGGGGCCAGCTCGGGCACCCGCCTATGGCGCCTCCGCAGGGATTGTCGCTCGATGGCCGCGCCGATACCCAGCTGGTGGTGTCGGCGCCGCCGGAGAAATCCCCCACCTCCAACATATGCTTCAACTGCGGGGAGATGGGACATTTTCGGTCTGCATGCACGAGGCCGGAGCAATGCCTCTTCTGTGGTGACCCGGCTCACCAAGCCGCGGCTTGTACGGAGCGGTTCAACCGCCGCAGGAGGCGGGAGGTCATCGAGTACCTCGGACACGGGATCGATGGGGGCTTCTACTACATCGACCTTGGGGGGCGGAGCTTACCACCCCCCAACACCTAGCCGAGATCACCGTGCTTCCGGAGCAGGACCCCCCGCTACAGATTGAGGTGACCGTCGACACGATCCGCGCCGAGCTCGCTCAACTGGAGTCGACTTGGGCGTGGAACGTGCGCGAGATCTCGCCTTCTAAGTTTGCAGTGGCGTTTCCCTCGGTTGAGCTCCTTCGTGCTCTATCCTGGAGCAACTCGACCATCCTTCCGGCCAACAACATCAGCGTCTCTGTCAAGCCGTCTTGTGTGGATCCCGATACTGTGGCTACTTTGTCTGAGGTTTGGGTCCGGGTTCACGGCATTCCAGAGGAGGCAAGGAGTGACCATATCATTGAGCTCATCTCCCAGACCATTGGCAAGCTTGTCACCGTGGACCCCCTCTCTCTCCCAGGCGCCGGGCCGGTGCGCATGCTGATCCTCTGCCCAGAGCCCGCGAAGCTCGCCTGCACTCTTCCTCACGTCTTCTTTGGGAAGGGTGGACGGGCCTTGACGGTTGAGGTGGAGGGAGACGAGACCCAGGCGGGGTCTCAGACCCCTCCCCTCGATCCCGCTCAGTCCCACCATGACGACGACGCCGAGGATGATGAGGATTCTTCCGATGGAGACTCTGAGGATGACTTGGGCGGCGACGGCGAGGAGTCCTCTCTGCGACAGGCTCCTGATGCCGGGGCCGGGGCTTCAGCAGCTCTGGGTGCCAGGCTTGGGATACAGTCGGCGCAGACCCACAGGAGCGCGCCGGCCAGGTTGGGGACGGCGCTCCCCCGCGCCCCCCCGGCCGTCACCGTGGAGTCTTGCGGCCTGTCCATCTTGGAGTACGGGTCCAACTTCCCCCAGGAGACGTCGTCCGCGAGCGTGGGGTTGGATGTGTGCCCCCCACAGTCACCGAGGTCGCCAGGGCTGGTCTGCTACACGCGCTCCCCGGGCTCTACTCCCACCTCGCCCCTGGGCCCTGCGACCCCTGGCCCTACCGTCCTGGAGCCAGCCTCGGTCTTCCCCGACACTCCCGTGGCTGGTGCCAAGGCGAGGCCCCGCGGCGCCAGCGCCTGTCCACGCAGCCGTCCCGCCACAGCGCTAGGCTCGCTCGTTCCCGCTCCGGGACAGAGGCGATGGAGCCGGCGCAGGCCGAGCAGGGCGGGCGGCGGGCCGCTGCCCGCAACCTCGACTCAGGTACCCGCCCCATTCCTCGCCCCTCCCCCTCTGTTCCCCCTTCTCCCCCCTCGGGCTCTCGGTTCTCTGTTCTTGCTACGGCGTCGCTCGACCACCTTGGTCAGGTGGCGTCGGATTGTGGTGTGATTTTCAGGGGGGAACGCGGCCCTCGGGCTGAACAGCTGGCGGCGATTCAGGCCAAGGAGGTCTACGATGGCGTGCTCGCAGCCTCTCGCGCTCAGCTGGAGCGCGAGAGGGCGGCCAGCGCGACCTTGACCGACCCTGTGCAGCTG
The DNA here is from genome assembly GCF_022539505.1 of Lolium rigidum. Lineage (NCBI taxonomy): Eukaryota > Viridiplantae > Streptophyta > Magnoliopsida > Poales > Poaceae > Lolium > Lolium rigidum. Next base: position 113,951,025 of record NC_061508.1, on the reverse strand, counting down.
GCACATGGGTCTGGTCTGGCGGCTACCAATGGGTCTATCCCGTTGGATAGCTCTGACGCGGCCCCCCAGGTTGGGGGACCGCGAGGGAGACCTCCTAGACCACCGTCCGGACCCTCGACGCATAGTAGGGCTCGATCGGTTCCCAGTAGGGGAACCCCCCAATCTGATGTGTCCCAATGAGTGATCCCTTCTTCTCACTCATTTGGAACATCAGGGGGTTCGAGGCCCCGGGTCGCAAACAACAACTGAAGGAGTACATGCGGCGGGAGAACGTAGATATTGTGGGGCTCCAGGAGACGATTAAGGAGTCCTTCCTCCTCCACGAGCTGGAGGGTCTGAGTAGGCACAAGTTCGCCTGGCATTGGCGTCCTGCTTCGGGTCACTCGGGCGGCATCCTTCTAGGTGTGAAGGAGGATACCTTCGAGGTTGAGGATATGGAGCACGGCGAGTTCTTCGTGAGTATGGCCGTCACCCATAAACGGTCTAACCTTAGCTGGGAGGTTATTATTGTTTATGGGCCGGCGGATCATTCGAGGTCTCAGGCCTTCTTGGTGGAGCTGCGGGATAAGATCGACCGGTGCACCACCCCTGTGGTGGTTGCCGGTGATTTTAACTTGATACGCTCCCCGGAGGACAAGAGCTCGCGCCGCGTGGACATCCCTAGGATGAGGATGTTCAACGACTGCCTTGCGGATCTCGCCCTTAGAGAGATCACTAGAGTGGGAGCTCGGTTCACTTGGAGCAACAACCGCACTGACCCGATCCAGAGTGTGCTGGACCGGGTCTTTGTGTCGGTTGAATGGGAAATGGAGTTCCCATTATGCACCCTCAGGGCGGTTACCAGGATCGGGTCTGATCACTCCCCTCTCCTACTGTGCTCGGGGGGTTCTACCCCCCCGAGGCTTAACCGCTTCCACTTTGAAAACTTCTGGCTCAATCAGCCAGGGTTCGTGGAGGCGGTTGGCTACAAGTGGGAGCGGGCGGCGGAGTCCCCACCGCGGGTCTTCAACGCAGTGGATGTTTGGCATCACTGCACGAAGCTTGCCCGCCAGTTTATGAGAGGCTGGGGGGCTAACCTCGGGGCGGAGGTACGCCAGAAGAAGGATCTTCTCCTCCGCCAGATCCAGGAGTTAGATCGTGCCGCGGACGAGGTGGGCTTAGCCGCTGAGGAGTGGCTTCAGCGGTATGCCCTTGAACACTCGCTCATGGAGATCTACCGTGGGGAGGAGGTCTTCTGGCGACAACGGAGTCGCTGGATTGGCTCCTCCGGGGGATGCGAACACTGCCTACTTCCATGCGATTGCGAATGGTCGTCGCCGGAAGTGTTCCATCCCCTGTCTTTGGGATGGTGATCTCCTACTGGAGGAGGCCGGGGAGATCACTACCCATATCTATACCTTCTATAAAGGTCTCTTTGCGGCTGGTCCCAGAACAGGGGTTGCTCTCGCGACAGACTTATGGCCAGCTAGGGCCTGGGTCTCCGTCGATGAGAATGCCGCTCTTACCCTTCCGTTCCTCTCTACGGAAGTCCGGAGCGCGCTTGAGGGCATGAAGGCTAGCTCGGCCCCTGGCCCTGATGGGCTTCCGGTTGTCTTCTTCAGGAAATTCTGGACGAAACTCCAGGAGACCATCATGCCTATGTTCCAAGAGTTCTACGTTGGGACTCTTGATATGGGGCGCCTGAACTACGGTGTTATTACCCTGATCCCCAAGTTAGTGGGGGCCACGGATATACGCCAGTTTAGGCCAATTCTCGTCATCAACGTAATCCAGCGCTTGTTCTCCAAGGTGTGCGCGGTGAGGTTGGCTCCGGTGATGGAGCGGATTACGCACCAATACCAGTTTGCCTTCCTTAAGGGCCGCCACATCCATGATGGGATTCTGGCACTCCATGAGATTGTGCATGAGGTCAGGAGTCGACACCAGAGGGGTGTCTTCTTAAAACTAGACTTCCAAAAAGCGTACGACCGTTTGGATTGGTCCTTCCTCCGACAGGTCCTTCAGCGGAGGGGCGTTGACGATCGGATGATTGGCTGGATTATGCAGACGGTCATGACTGGCAGCACAGCCATTAACGTTAATGGGGAAGTGGGTCCCTATTTTAGGCCGGCGTGTGGAGTGCGACAGGGTGACCCCCTATCCCCTATCCTCTTCAACGCGGCGGTTGACTCCCTGGCCGAAATCCTGGAGAGGGCTAGGATCTCGGGCCATATTACTGGAGTTGTCGGACACCTGATCCCTGGTGGAGGGGTGACCCATCTCCAGTATGCGGACGATACCATGATCATGTTCGAGGGTTCGGACCTAGATATCCAAAACACCAAGTTCCTACTCCTCTGTTTCGAGGCCATGTCGGGCCTCAAAATAAACTTTGAAAAAAGTGAGGTAGTGGTCTTGGGGTACCCGCCGGAAACTCAACAGCGGATCGCTGACAACCTCAATTGCAGGTTGGCAACCTTCCCTGTGAACTACTTGGGAGTACCTGTCAGGGATTCTAGGATCCTTATTAGAGACCTCGCCCCCTTGGTGGGGAGAGTTAGAGCGAAGGCTGAACCGTGGTGCGGGAGGTTCACCTCCAAGGGTAGCAAGACGGTTCTCATTGATTCGTGTCTGTCTAGTCTTCCCATGTATATCATGGGCTCGTACATCCTTCCGGAAGGGGTACATGCGGCCTTCGACAAAGAGCTCTCTCGCTTCTTTTGGCAGGACAGGACAGGCCGTCAAAAATACCACATGGTCAAATGGGCCGATGTGTGCGCCCCCAAGGATCTTGGGGGCATAGGGGTTATCTCCTCTCGCCACATGAATGTGGCCCTCATGCTGAAATGGGTTTGGAGGATCCTTTCTGATGACGGGGGTCTGTGGCTTAAGTTAATTAAGGCTAAATACCTACGGGGCCGGCCTCTTCTTGCTTGTGACCGCCGGGAGGGATCTCAGTTTTGGAGAGCCCTCCAGGACATTAAGCAGGAGATTAGAGCGGGACTATCCCTCTCCATAGGCGATGGCAGAGGGACCATGTTCTGGCTTGACCCGTGGCTGGGTGGTCGCCCCATTTGTCTTGACTTCCCGGACCTCTTCGCCATTTGCGCAGACCTCCCTATTCTGGTTGCCGACGCCGCCCAGGGGGCTGGGATATCCTGTCCCGTCACGGTCTAACCCAGGGAGAGGCCCTGAGCCTGGCTCTGCTACGGAACCTCCTCCCGGACGCTCTGCCGGGAGGACTAGATTCGCCCTCCTGGCGCCTGTCGCCATCCGGCTCGTTCTCCGTGCGGACTGCCTATAGGGCCTTGTTTAGGGGCCCCTCGCTGCCTTGGACGGCCCCCCTTTTTAAAGCGCCTATCCCGCTTAAGACAAAGATCTTTCTATGGCAGTTGCTTAGGGATCGCCTTCCCTCTGGGGTGGAGGTGGCGAAGAGACACGGGCCGGGAGACGGGCTCTGTCCATTGTGTGCGGTCCCGGAGACGACGACCCACATAATGTTCTCCTGTCCCGCAGCCCGTTTCCTCTGGTGCTTCCTCCATGAGGCGCTGGGGCCTGAGTGGCAGGCCTCAGCCCTCGGGGAGTTCATCGAGGCCCACGCGAACAACACCGGTAGGAGGAGGCGCCTCTTCTGGTTATTGTTCGCGGCCTTGACCTGGACCTTGTGGACTGTGCGTAATAAGTTGGTCATTGAGCGTATCCTACCTCGACGCGCTTCTGACTCCTTATTCTCTTTCTTGGCTTTGTTGCAGCAGTGGTACCCGCTGTGTAGACAGCGGGACAGGGAGCGCCTGGACGACATGTTGGAGGATCTTCTTGCGGCGGCCCGTCGCATTTCTACGTCGTCTAGCCTCTGAGTGGCCCCTTCCTATGGGGATGTATCGCTTTTCTAGTTCTCTGGGCATGTTGTGCTGTTGCCCCAGCAGACTGTTGTTGTTGGGTGTGCTGTGCTCGTCGTGTTGTATCTGAATCTTGTATGACTGTGATGGCTTTATTTATAAAGCGGGGCGAAAGCCTATTTCGAGGAGAAGGAAGCGAGCTAAGATCTGCACAAATATGTTTTATTGTGAATTTCAAAGCAACTGTTGTGGATGCAATAGAAATGTTTGCCATCCCAATTTGTTAGTACAGAGGCATGTACCAAACTGCAATAGCTTAAGAATAAAGGCGCACAAGCTGCTTATTCGTGCTTCCGAAGTATCACAGAGCCATCTTTTTGCAGTTTGGAAGCAATGCACACAAAAATTAGCAGACTGTAACATGTGAACTATATGTGCTTGAAAACACACCATGGTAAATAAAGTACCTCATGAAATGAAAACCCAAGGCCTTCAAATATTAACTTATTGGTTATGCAACATTCTTGGTTTGAACATCATTTGTTCAGTTGAGTGAATGAAGAGAAAATACTAGGCATGACTAAAGATGTAGTACTACATGAAGTTGCAAGCCTGAGTACCCTTTTTCTGTTAAGATAAGTAACATACAAATAAGAACTAGTATGGAATCGTTTTTAGTTATTAACCTTGCTGATCACAAACAAATGTTGAATAGGAGAACATAAACTGACTACCTTGCGTAGCTAGCTTGGCAAGGTTGTTAGTATCAATATGCCAACAATTGCTTTCTACATAAGTACATAACAATGCAATTAGGACCAACAAAGCAGACACCCAGTGGTAACATGAAACAAATTAATTAGGCTTAGCTAGCACTTGAGGAGAGAGATTTAATCCATTTCTCAACAACAAAAAGTAAGCACCTTATCTTATTATATTAATGTGAGCTAGCTATCTTACCTCTTGATCAAATGGTTGGTTCCAATAACAATGGTGGGAAGCTGAAGTAGGGAGGGCACGTTTGCGATTGAAGAAGATCTCCATCTTGCTACAAACCTTGGTAATTTCATAAGTCTTGACATCCAGTGAGTAACAATCCACATTCTCATTATTAATGCCCACATTATTAATAATGCCCTCGGGAGCGCCTCGAAAAAACAAGAATCCCTCAGCTCCACCAACTGAGCAGATTGAATAGTCCCGATACAGGTCAGGCAGCGGTATGATCTTCTCCAGCTTCCATTCATGTGAATTATGTTTCAGAGATGTATGGTGGAGAGCAAAGGACCCATGTTGACAAACAAGAGAAAACATCTCAAGGACTCCTTCTCTGCCCACAACAACAGCGCTCAGACGCCGACTGGAAATGTACTCGTCAGGCAGATCTCTGAGCTGCACATGGTAGCCAGTCAGGAGATCAACACCGGAAAACGCCATAGTGTGCGTGTCCAGCACAAGCAGATCGTCGCTCCAGCCACGACGTTCTGTCCAGTAGAAGCAGCCACGCACACAGTCGAAGCAGGACAAGTTGCCAAGAGGAGTCAAGTTGACAGAGCTAGAAGTGACTAGTATGCTGGTGGAATGACGCGCTCCCGCGATCCCGGAGGCGACGCGCTGGGCGATGCCGCGCCGGCGTCTCCCCCGCCGCCGGAAGCCGCCACCGCCAGCCACCCACCTCTCTTCACTCCCACCGGCAACACCCAACACCCACCCACACCCACCGTCGTCCCTCTCCTGCCTGGCAGCCCGGCTGCTGTCCGTGATTCCGGCAGCAATGGTAGCAGCATGCGGGGAGCGGGCGACGAGGAGGGGTGCCACGCGCGGGCAGGGTTGTCGCCGTCGGCGAACCCCCTATCTCCGGTGGCGGGATCTCGATTCTTCTGCTTGCAGGAGGAAGACGATGACCCCGTTGAGGACGCTCGGGCGACGGCGGAGGAGGCGGCTTGGTCCGCCCTAGGCCTTGAGCCGGAGGTTCGGCGGATCGGGCGGTCGCCGGAGTTGACCGAGGAGGAGGTCGAGGCGGATTTTTGGTCTAAGATTGGATACCCGACCAGGGAGTCCAGGGCTTGGTCGCGTGCGACGGCGTCGAAGGTAAGCTCTCCGTTTTGCAGGTCGACGGAAAGGGCTAGGTCCTTGTCGCCTTCTACACGGATGAAGATCAAAGGGACGTCAAGGGCTGCGTCTTCTTCGCCTGTGGGTTTGAGGATTGCCCGCATGCCGCGGATCAAACCATGGCGAGGTCCGCTACCTCGCCGTCGTGTGACACCGGTGCCGGTGTTCGGCGATTTCCTCGCTACTGCCTCACCGCGGCGGCCGGCGGGGAAGGAGCTGCTACGCCCCTCGTTACGGAGAGCACCTCCGATCTGCAACGTGTTGCCTGCGCGGCGATATGGGGAGGCGGAGTCAGGCTCGGAGACGGCTGCGCGTTCATCGGAGGAGGAGGCGCCGATCAAGCCGCGATTCACGTCGCGTTTCGAATCAGTCTCGATGGCGGTCTCAGCTTCCCTTGCTGGGCCGCGGACGGAGTGGGCTGGGCTTCGATGGGCCGTCAGGGAGGCACAGCGGAGAGGGAACGAGGGGCACATGCAATCACGTACCGTGATCGATGCCCCTAGTCCCTCACATCGCGCCGCCGCCAATCGCCCCCAGTCGTACGCCGCAGCTGCCCCGTCATCGTCGTCGCCTTCGGTCGCAACGCCGCCGTCGTCTTCCGCTGCTCCCACTTCGTCATCATCATCGTCTCTCAGCTCCTCCTCGCGCCCCGCAGCCCCCGCCTCATCCTCGCCGACTTCGGACTCGTCAACACCGTGCTCCGTCTGGGTGTCGCCGGCCGCGTTCTCCGGGCAGCGGCGATCCTTCACCGAGGTTGTCGCTGGTTCCCCCGCGGCTGTGGGGATGGCCGGGGCTGCGAGGCCCCCGGCGCCTCCCGGGGCGACGGCGGCAATGGCTGCGCCCGCGTCCTCGGCAGCTGGGGCGGTTCCCTCCGGGACAGCGTCGGCCGCCGCTCCGAGTCCCTACATGGGACCCCCTGGCTTCCAGGGGTGGCCGGCGGGGGTGCCCATGCCGCAGCCCGCCCCTGCGCCGAGACAGCCTGCCCCGTTCGTGGGTCCTTCTGCGGGATATCGCCCGCCTTTTCGTCCGTCGGTGCCTCAGCCGCCGGTGCATTTTACTCCGCCTCAGCCAGCACCAGCACTTTCAAGGTCCGTATCAGTTTTCTGTTCCTAACCAGCAGAGTATGCTTCAGCCTCCCATGCAGCAGCCAGTACTCCAGCAGCCACTCGCCGCAGCCTGGTCGGGTGAAGAAGAGGCGGAAGAAGAAGCCTCGCTGTGGCTCGTGGACAGCCGGCGCCTCCGGCGGGACAGCAGCAGCCACCTTTGGTGCAGTCCGTGCCACCCCTTGGACAGTTGGTGTCGGCTCCGATGGTGATTTCTGATACTCCTCAGGTCCCCGTGCAGCCTATGGTCACTGCTCCCGAGGTCGTTGCACCAGCGGCGAGCGAAGAAGGCCGGAAAATGTTGGAAATGTGATGTTAATACTCATGCTACTAAAGCTTGTAAGGCTATTCATTATTGTCTGATTTGTGATTCGGGGGCACATCCCACTATTCGGTGTCCGGTTCTGAAGTTGCCTAGACCCACGAGTTTCTTTGTTGGTTGCGGTAATGATGCCACACTTGATCTTCAGATTCCGCACTCAGTGTATAAGCCGCAGTTGATCTCTTCTCGGGACACCCACAGCTTTAGTACAGGTGTCCGGGGAAGGAGTTGTATCTCGCAGACTGATGTTCAGTAGTTCGATGGCCCGCATGTGTCCAGGAACCCAGCGTGGAGATGGGAGGCGGTGCCCCATGGGGCTAATGCTTTTCTTATTGGTATTCCTACAGCTGATGACTTGTCTCGGATTGATGGTATGCAGATGAGTGTACCCAAGGTTAATGCTCAGGCTCTAGTTTCTTCTTGGGTGCATCAGGATGTTCAGCCTCTATTCGTTATGCAGCCGGTTTGGGTGCACGTCAGTGGTGTACCAGATTCTGTGCGACATTTCTTAGGTATCTGGGCTGTGGGTTCTCTTGTTGGCACCACTCTTGATGTTGATTTGTTCTCTCTTCGAGTCGGGGATTATTCGTGTTCTAGTGGCTATGCGTGACCCTTCGGTTCCGGGAGACGAATAATGGTTGCCTGGAGGTGGTTGCTCTTTTACAGCTTTGTGGTTATCGTTTTCGGTTCGCTCGTGAGGCGGAGGGGTTCCAGCCTGACCCTCGGTTTCGACCGTTTTTCTGGAAGGAGGGAGGGAATGATGATGGTTCACATGGTTCAGAGGAGGACAGGCCTCGATGATGCACCTGCCGAGGCGACACTCGAGGCTGCTCGTATGGATGTTGATGGACATCCCCCGACGTAGTCCGGCACGTCGGCGGCGCAGTCCACGCAGGTGGCGTTGACTCCTTTCAACCACTCACCGTTGACGGATAGAGGGCGGCGGATTGTGGCGCGGGCCGAGCCGAGGCGCCTCACTTGGTCGCCTCACCTCCTGTAGCTCCACGGGAGCCCTCACCCTCCAGAGTTCGGATTTTTATGCAGGGTCGTACTCGTCCGGTCTCCGTTCCACCGCGGGGGCAACTGCCACCGACTCCGTCTCCTTCTTCGACTCGGACGGGGTCGCGGGTGTCGCCGACTTTGATGGCGCAGCGGGCCGCTGTGTCCTCGCTGCATGCGCAGCCGACTCCGCTCGCCCTCTTGGCTGCGCCGCAGTCAGCCACGGCGGCGCTGCTGCAGCCGGTGGGTGGTTCCTCGCCGCGCGCGCCAGGGGCGGCCATGGCGAGGCTGGCTTCGCTGCCCAGCCAGGCGGTGACGCAGCCGGCCACGGCGCCGCAACCAGTCACGGCGCCGCTGCTGCAGCCGGAAGGTGGTTCCACGCCGCGCGCGCCAGGGGCGGCCATGGAGAGGCTAGCTTCGCTGCCCAGCCAGGCGGTGCCACAGCTGACCTTGGCTGCTGGGGACCCTGTCCCACCGGTGCAGCAGGTCTCCTCGACGTCGTCTACGCCGGGACAGGCGGTCTCGGAGGGCGCCACACAGGGGGACCGGCTGGAGCTGATGCCCGAGCCTGCTTCGCCTCTGCCACGCCCGAGTGACGCAGTGGTGGAGGAGATGCGGGTTTGTATGCACCGGACTCCGAGGACACCGCCCCCTATGACGGGCGTGTCTTCCGAGCTTGCGGCTACACCGGCTTCTTCGTCGCCGCCGTCTACATCGCCATCTACCGCCTCGTCGCCAGCCAAGGCGGGAGGGATACATGGGGCTTCTCCACCCGCTACCCCTGTATCAGCTCCTACTTCTCCAGATGGTTCTCCGCCGCGCTCGCCCACACCATCGCCAGCCTCCTTGCAGCAACCTTCACCCACGATCCCTCCTCCAGCTCGTTCAGCCGACGGTGAGGAGAAGTGGGAGGTTTGCTCTATCGGAGGATGGGGCGGGGGCGACGGATGAGGATGTCATGCGAGAGCCATGCGGCGCAAGGCGGAGATGAACCTTGACACGGCAGGTATTAAACATCCGCCTAAGTCCTTTGTTTCTTTTTCAGATACTCGTATTTCTTCAAATTTGAGTAGCTTAGGGGTTTCCTTGGGTACTCGCCTCGATGAGATTTACGTTTCGGCTAATGTGTTGAGACAAACGGAGCTTGACCGTCTAACGGTTGCTCCGAATGTCTCCACTGGGCCTGAAACAACAGTTATAGACGATGATGAAGATGATGACATCCTAGATGGTCAAATTCTCACGGCTATAATTGGCAATATTTCAGAAGTTGATTTAGAACACGCGGAGCTTAGTTCTGATTTACAAGCATCCGAACGTGGCTCTCGATCATCGGCTGGAAAGAAATCTCGCAGGTATGGTAAGAATTCTAAATCTAAAATAGTTTCTCGATGAATGGCATGTTCTGGAATAGCAGAGGTCTTCGTGACTTGGCTAAGCATTCCCACATTGCCGATGGTTGTAGAGATTATGATTTAGATTTTCTTGCTATTTCGGAGACGGGTAGGCGGAATTTCTCTCAAAGTTTTCTCGACCGTTTGTCGAGGCGGGATTAACTTTCGCGTGGTTTTCTCGCCCGCCCCGTGGTAGGTCTGGGGGCATTTTACTCGGCGTCCGTATAGACACCATGACCGTTTTGGCTAGTTCCGATGGAGAGTATCACATTAAACTCGACATTCAGAATAAAGCAGTACGGTTTCATATGGAGTCTGGTTGCTGTGTATGGTGCCGCCCAAGAAGCTTTTAAGGCTGACTTTTTACGTGAGTTGGTAAACCTTACAAAGGATAATCCTTATCCGATTTTAATCGGAGGTGATTTTAATTTATTGAGGTTCCCTCATGAGAAAAGTAAAGGCCGCTTTGATGGTCATTGGCCTTTCTTGTTCAACGTCTGTCATTGACGTGCACTGGATTTAAGAGAGGTCTTTATGTCTGGTCGACAGTTTACTTGGGCAAACAGCTTGCCGGAGCCCACATACGAGAAACTAGATCGCGTGTTGATGGATACCGAATGGGAAAGTAAATACCCTATGGTGTCAGTCCGTGCACTAGAACGTATTGAAAAACTGTCTGACCACGCTCCCATCCTTCTAACCACTGGAAATCCCAGACCCGCTTGTAAACGCCCGTTCAAGTTTGAACTTGGCTGGATACATCGAGAGGGATTTCATGATATGGTTAAAAGGGTTTGGGAAAGACCGGTCGGTGGAAGCACACCTATCTTGAGATGGAATAATAAAATGCGGTCTATGCGCAAACATCTCTTCGGTTGGGCTGCCCATACGGCTGGTATTCTTAAAAAAGAAAAGACTCGCTTATCAAATGTGATTGATGAGCTTGAGGCTGTTGCGGAGATTAGACCACTGTCTACACATGAGATTGAACTAAAAAATCAATCCAATGAACAGATGGCCGGTTGACAAAGGATTAACTTGTCAATGCCTACAGATTGTAGACTAGGGTTTTGCTAGAAGTAGAGGGCAAGTAGATCTCGAAGGTTTAGGCGAAAAGTACTCGACGATTATGAAAACTAGGGTTATGTTGACAGTATGATTCGATCCTTTTTTGTCCCTCGACTCCCCCTTATATAGGAGGTGGAGCCGAGGGTTTCGTTTTGTACAAGTTACGGAGTCCGGGACGGTTTCTAACTCATCCCGCTCAGTATTACAAATAACTCTTCCTATTACAACTCTAGCTTTCCTTAACATATCTTGGACTCCCCGAATCTTCCTATTCTTCGGGTAGTGGGCCTTCAATAAACTCCGGGTACTATCTTTGGCAGTGCCCATTTGGGATGCCTATGTCGGTAGCCCCTAGATTTTGCTTGAATTGTAGAGTCAAGGGAAATCTCATCTGTTTATATTTTTTCGAGAGTTCTTATTTATGCTTCTTCACATAAAATTCTATATTGTACAGGGATAATGGTAGTTGGGGCTAGTTCATCTGACGGATCAGGTACTAGTTAACTGCTCTAGTGGCAATCCACAAAAACCTACTTCAAGATCACGTCCCTGGACATGATCTCGGGATACCTGGTGTAAACTTCGACAGTGCCGCTTAAGGTCTTACCATTCCGTCGAGTCCCGAGCCAAATTTATCGGGTACCTAACGCGTCCGTTAGGATTTTTCTTCGGTATCCGTTGATACGGATAAAAGTAGGTGAGTGCAGTCTTTGGCGATGCCACGCCCGACAGAACGGATCTGGGGTCTTACCTTCGCAATTTTGCGGCATTCAGAAATTGATCGCAACTTTGGCGTTACGAGAATATATTGTCGAGTGCTTTTGCCTTTGGAATAGCACATTTTATCGAGTCATATTTGATGACTTTATTTTGTCCTTCGATGGGAGTATATGTAGAGTTATCTGTGTAACTCGAAATATACTCACTTCTTTCTCTATTTTGGAAAAATTCATCGGGCACGCGAACAGCGTTCCCGATGGGAGTAGCCCCGAGGCTACGGACCAAGAACTTGTGCTTGGGTGTAGGCTCCATCAGATTAATATCCTTTGCCGCTATATTTATAATCCTTCTCGATATTGTTATATTTATCGGGTGCGCGACCAGCGCTCTCCGATGGGAGTAGCTCCTCGAGGCTATGAACAAATTCTTGAATTTGGTCATAGGCTCTCGCCATTTCTATATTGTCATACTCGAAATTTTCTATTTTTCCAAAGTAGCCCCCGAGCATTTGGGCAAAAACTTGTATTTGATCAAAGGCTCCAAGAGTATTCGAATGTTTTACCACCTGTCGCCATTCTCTTTTTATTTTTCTTGTCGACATATTTTCCTTTGTCAAATTCTCTTCATCTCTGTCAATAATTGGGATTTTTTACTGCCTTGTGGGTCCATTGTTCCCACCACGTTGACACGTCGTGCAAGTGGGGGACACACGTCCTCCGCTTTCTCCGGCGCACGTACGGTAACGCCTGTTCCATTCCTTCAGTAAAAATACCTTTTTACCCTTGTATCTACGAGATCCTTTTTCACCACACGATTTCTTCATCCAACGGTGCACTGCTTCGCCCAAACCCTATATAAACCTTTCTTCAACCTCGGTCCAGTCCTTTGCTTGCGCCGCACATCTGTTCCCCTTTGCAAAAACTTCTCTTGCGCCCAATTCTGTTTGATCTTCCGCACGCTCAAGCGTTGCTTTGTTCATTGCTATTGATGCCACCACGCACGCGACTTACGCGCCACAACACTCCAGAATCCGCAATGGCCGCCGAAGATCTTGACTGGGAGAGATCTAAAATCTCCAACCAAGACCTCAACCTGATGAAGAAGCTTGGCCTGATGAAGAAAGATGACGCCATCCGCTTTCCCGGCGAAGAAAGCTACCCCAACCCTCAATGGAGTATCGGGTTAGTTTCGTTGATCACCTCATCCGTGGCCTTTACGCCCTATTCACGATTTCCTCCGCGGCCTTCTCTTTGTCTATGGGATTCAGCTACACCAGTTGACCCCCAATTCCATCCTCCATATTTCTATTTTCATCACGCTGTGCGAATGTTTCCTTGGAGTTCCTCCCAATTGGGCTCTTTGGAAACGCATTTCCTTCTTCGTCGCAATGCCTCTTGCAACGCCACTTATAACATAGGCGGCGTTGTTATTTGTGTCCGAACTGATGTTGAATACTTCGACGTTAAATTTCCCGATTCTGTCCAAGGGTGGCGCAAAAAGTGGCTCTACATTCACGAAGAAAGTGCCAACTCTGTGGAGCACAACATAGTCCCCTTCGACGGAAATGCCAAAATTCAACGCCGCCGCTCCTGGGATGCTGAAGCTTCCGAAGAAGAGAAAAAGGCGACAGAAGCACTTATGTCTCGTATTCGTCGACTTCAAAATACTCGAGGCGAAGAGCTATCTGGTGTTCAAATCACTGCCTACTTTCTTAGAATTAGGGTGCAGCCTCTCCAGGCTCGCAAAAATCCCCTTTGGACATATGCTGGTGTAAACGACGCCAATAGGCTCTCCAGTGATCTCTCTGCAAAGGACTTGGAGAAGCTGATTCGAAGAATTTCTCGTTTAAATAAGAAAGATCCTGTTCCTTCTTCCTGCCGCGTGGAACCATACAGCTCCACCAATCCTCTCCCCGAGGTATTTTTGTCTTCTCGAATTTTTATCTTGTTCCAAATGTTCCCTGCATCTTACTGTATTGATATCTTGCTATTTTTTCTTTTGTCGCTATTTTTGCAGAACCATCCTACTATGTCTTCTCTTCCTCCCCTTCCTGAGGATGGAGAAGTCGAAGAACAAGCTGTCGTTGCCGAAGACAATCAAGGTTCCTCTCTTCATGAAAGTGAAGTCGCAGGTTCTCACAAATCTGCGGCTTCCCATGAAAAGGAAATTGACTCTGAAGCCAGCGAGTCGATGCAATCCCTTCCTCCTGCTTGTTTCCCCAAAGAACAAAAGGAAAAGGGATGACGCTGAAGCTTCCGGCACCTCCAAACCCAGAAAAACTTGTTCCTTCTCACCCGGGGTCGGCTTATGATCCATACCTCGAAACTCTTATCGGTTCGTAAGTACCATCTTCCTGTTTTTGTTTTGCTTTGAAGATTTTTTGTCTATCTTGCCTTTATACTGTCGACTTGTACTCGTAGTGATGATGAAGTGTTACCAACTGTTGATGTGGCGACTCGAACGAGTACGTCACATACATTAGTCGCCTCAGAAACGCCTGTCGAAGGGGAAGAAACGTCGCCCCCTCGACAAAATGTCGACACCTCGACTCCTCCGACAAGCCCCCGAGCCTCTTCACCGAAAAGGGCAAGGACGGAGATTATCGCGGAGCCTACTCTCCAATTGAGTAGCTCCTCGAACCTTCTCATGGAAGATGTAAGCTCTCCACTTTTTTGTCATTGTTCATGTTTTCTCTGCTTACTTCTGTGTATCATTATATTTTTCTCATACCCCCATTTTCTTTTTGTCCTCTTTTTTTTTGAACAGCCTATGATCAAGGATCTTCTCCGCATCGGTGCCCAATTTGTTGGGTACCGTGAATATGCTAATAAAACTGAAGGTAATGCTTTACTCCTTTTGCTTCTGCCCTTTTGTTCCTCTGTTGTCGAAGTTTTTAACTATATTTTTCTTCCTTGCCAGAAAAACTGGCGGAAGCCAATGATCGTGCCAACACGCTTGCTCAACAGTTAGAGCAAAGTGAACAGGCTCGCAAAAAGGCTGAGTCAGATGCTTCGTTGGTGCTCGTGCGAGGAGCTGATAAGGCCAAGTCTGATGCTCTATGGTGTCGAAGATCTCCGGAAGAGACTTC